>NC_041387.1:79546163-79627470 GCF_002162155.2 Triticum dicoccoides
GGGGGTGGGTTCCGGCGGGGGTCGAGGCGGCGGCGGCAGGGGACGGAGGGGACGGAGGGGGCGTGCAGGCGCGGCGGCGGCGTATTAGGTCGAGTGGGGAGGAAGGGAGGGAGGGGAATAGGTGGAGTGGGGGGGGAAGCTTACTAATGGCGCACCCAGCGGCGGTGCGCAATTAGAATGTTTTTTTATTACAGTTCCAGAACTCAGGTTATATTCCACCTAACCCAATCCACACCAAAACACGCCCACTAGCCCGACTGGTCAGCACGCAGCACACACACCAGGAGGTTTTGGGTTCGATTCGCAAGCTCCCCAATATTTTTTATGCATTTTAAATGTTGTTTGATATTTATTTGTGTTTAAATATGTTAAAACTTGTTTAAATCATAACAATAATATTTCTTTATAAAAACAGTAATGATTTTTTAAAAAATATGTTCAAGTTTGTTATTTGAAAATATTTATGAATATGAAAAAGGTGGAGTGGAGGGTGCGGTGGGTCATCGGCGACGGTGGAGTGGGGGAGGGTGCGGGCCGGGGGTCGGCGGCGGCGGCCGGTGGAGCGAGGGAGGGTGCGGTTGATCGTCGGCGGTGGTGGAGCGGGGGAGGGTGCGGTTGATCATCGGCGGCGAGGGGGACGTCGATGTCCCATGAACACGGTTTTCGAAGACCCGGGATCTCTATCTAGCTGGCGATACGTTGTGTCATCCATGCACCTTACGCGTCCAGAAAATCCGTGGACTACCTGCCCCGCGAGATATCCGTAACTGAGATAGTCATGTAGTAGTGCAATATATATATATATACTAATGGCGCACCGCGTAGTAGTGCGCCATTACTAGTTTAAACTAGTAATGGCGCACTGTGACACGATGCGCCATTAGTAGTTTTGCAAAAAAAAGAATAAAAAAAATATAGTACTGGCGCACTCCTTGTCTGGTGCGCCATTACTAGTTAGAACTAGTAATGGCGCACTTCCGTCGGATGCGCCATTAGTATGTATGTAAAAATGAAAAAAAAATATCACTAGTGGCGCACCTTTTGTCTGGTGCGCCATTAGTGTCTTCCACAATAATGGCGCATCACCAACTAGTGCGCCATTAGTATATAGTAGTGGCGCACTACATCCCTGGTGCGCCATTAGTGTCAATCCTATCTATAGCCCTTTTCCTAGTAGTGGACGACAAAGGATACTACCTGGGTGACGGTATCTATCCTCAGTGGACAACTATTGTCAAAACAATCTCCAACCCTGTCGGAGAGAAGAGGAAAAGATGTGCCCAAGAGCAAGAGAGTGCTAGGAATGATGTCGAGCGTGCCTTTGGTGTTTTTTAATCTCGATGGGGCATCATTCAGTATCCCGTTAATAGCTGGAGCACGCAAAAACTATGGGAGGTGATGAATGCTTGTGTGATCATGAACAATATATTCGTAGAAGATGAGCGCCCGGAACGTCTATACGATCAAGGGTTTCAGTTTTAGGGTGAGAATGTCGTGCTTGACCATGGAGGAGCAGCAACATTTGAACAGTTCACTGATACGTCCATTTTGCATCATGCTTTTATATTGATATTTATTGCATTATGGGCTGTTATTACACATTATATCACAACACTTATGCCTTTTCTCTCTTATTTTATAAGGTTCACATGAAGAGGGAGAATGCCGGCAGCTGGAATTCTGGACTGAAAAAGGAGCAAATATTTTAAACTATTCTGCACAACTCCAAAAGTCCTAAAACTTCATGGAGATCAGTTTTGGAATAAAAAAAAATATTGGGCGAAGAAAGCACCAGAGTGGGGCCACCAGCCAGCCACAAGGGTGGAAGGCCCGCCCTACCCTCCGGGGCGTGCCCCCCTATCTTGTGGGCCCACTGACAGGCCCCCGACGCCCATCTTATGCTATATGATGTCTTTTACCCTATAAAAAATAGGAGAGAAGCTTTCGGGACAAAGCGCCAACGTCTCGAGGCAGAACCTGGGCAGGACCAATCTAGGTCTTCGGTGGAGCTTTGCCGGGGAAATATCCCTCCGAGAGGGGGAAATCGTCGCCATCATCATCACCATCGATCCTCTCATCGAGAGGTGGTCAATCTCCATCAACATCTTCACCAGCACCATCTCCTCTTAAACCCTTGTTCATCTCTTGTATCCGATCTTTGTCTCAAAACCTTAGATTGGTACTTGTGGGTTTCTAGTAGTGTTGATTACTCCTTGTAGTTGATGCTAGTTGGTTTATTCGGTGGAAGATCATATGTTCAGATCCTTAATGATAATTAATACTCCTATGCTTATGAACATGAGCATGCTTTGTGAGTAGTTACATTTTTTCCTGAGGACATGGGACAAGTCTTGTTATAAGTAATCATGTGAATTTGGTATTCGTTCGATATTTTGATGAGATGTATTTTGTCTTTCCTCTAATGGTGTTATGTGAATGTCGACTACATGACACTTCACCATGATTTGGGCCTAGGGGAAGGCATTGGGAAGTAATAAGTAGATGATGGGCTGCTAGAGCGACAGAAGCTTAAACCCTAGTTTATGCGTTGCTTTGTAAAGGGCTAATTTGGATCCATATGTTTCATGCTATGGTTAGGTTTACCTTAATTCTTCTTTCGTAGTTGCAAATGCTTGCAAGAGTGGTTAGTCATAAATGGGAGGCTTGTGCAAGGAAGGGAAGCACCTAAACACCGGTCCACCCACATAACTAATTATCAGAGTAACGAACACGAATCATATGAGCATGATTAAAACTAGCTTGACAACAATTCCCATGTGTCTTCGCGAGCGCTTTGCTTTATATAAGAGTTCATCTAGTCTTGTACTTTGCTACAAAAAGGATTGGGTCACCTTGCTGCACCTTGTTTACTTTTGTTACTTGTTACCCGTTGATTCATCTCCAATGTATCTATAATTTATGAAGTATTCATGCCATGTTTACAATAGTTTTATATGGTTTTGGTATTATTTGCATGGAACTAACCCGGACTAGCGATGTTTTTAGCAGAACTACCGTGGTGTTGTTTTTTTGTGGAGAAATGAAAGTTCTCCGAATGAGCTAAAACTTTTTGACGATTTTTTTGGAACAAAATAGACCCCCCCCCCCCGAAGCTTCGTGGAAGGACCAGAAGGTAAAGGAGTAGGGCACAAGACACTTGCGCACGCCTGGGACCTTGTTCGTGCCCCGGTGGATTGTGCTCACCTCGAGGCCCATCTTCGCGTGATTCCAACTCGAAAAATCATATAAATACCAAAAACCCCAGAAATAACCCTAGAACGGAAGTTCTGCCATCGCAAGCCTCTCTTGCCACGAAAAACCAATCTAGACCCCGTTCCGGCACCCTGCCGGAGGGGGAAATCATCGCTGGTGGCCATCTTCATCATCCCGGGGGACACCATGATGAGGAGGGAGTAGTCCACCCTCGGGGCTGAGGGTTTGTACCAGTAGCTATGTGTTTAATCTCTCTCTATCTCTCTCTCTGTCGTGCTATTGATGGCACGATCTTGATGTATCAGGGGCTTTGTTAATATAGTTGGATCATATGGTGTTTTCTCCTCTGTATCTTGTGATGAATTGAGTTTTCCCTTTTAGATTTTGTTTTATCGGATTGAATACTTTTATGGATTTGACAACACTTGATGTATGTCTTATGGTATGAATACTTGAGGTGACAATGGGGTATCATATTGATTCACTTGATGTATGTTATGGCACTCAACCTGCAGATTCCCGAGGTGACATTGGGTAATCTATGCATAGGGGTTGATGCATGTTTTTATTATCTTTTCTCCGATAGAAACTTTGGGGTCTCCTTGTAATTCTTGTGTGGATTGAATATTATAATCATGAAGTTGTTTGATGCATATCGTAAAATTAACTCACGGATACTTGTAGTGACAATGGAGTATCTAGGTGACATTAGAGTTGGTTGATGTGTGTCATATGATGTTATTTTAGTATGAAGTCTTGGTTAGATTGATCGAAAAGAATAGCTTTGTGTTATTTTAGTACGAACTCTAGGATAGATTGATCGGAAAGAATAGATTTGAGGTGGTTTCGTACCCTACTCCTTCGGATGCCTTGGGCATACCCAAGCTTGAGCTTTTATGTCTCCTTAATCATCTAAGCTTGGGGATGCCCCGGTAGGCATCACACCTTTTTTCTTCAACAATTATCGGTTAGTGTCGGTTGAGCCTAAGTTTATGCTTCTTCACATGAGTTATGCTATTCTTGGAATGCCATTTTATTTTGTTTTGCTTAATGTTTTAATAAAATACTTATATTTGAAAGTTTTGTAAATAAGAGAGAGTCCACAATTAGCTACCTATTTACTTAACTGCTCGCTTGATCTTCACCTATATCTTTTTGGAGTAGCTTGTCATTTACTCTTGTGCTTCACTTATATCCTATGAGTAAATTTTTGTATGAATTGAATATCATGAAGTTGAAATTGTATGTTCATATCATGCCTAGTGGTAGCTTCACATTGGGTTTAGAAAGTGAAAACTTTTGAAGCTCGACAATCATAATATTAGTCATACAAGCAATTCATGAAAAATTATTAGAAGGAATAGAACTTTCACATGCAAATACACTATCTTGGAAATATTTTGTGATTGTGAGCCCCCATCAAATTATTATATGCCAAAATTGTTGACGTTGGACAAGGAATACAACGTAATGATTTATGTTTGTTCATATTCACATAGAAGTTATATTGCCATAGATCCTTCAACATGTGGTGCTTGCCCCCCATCTTTGCTAGCAAAAAATTCCGCACTAAGTAGAGATACTACTTGTGCATTCAGAAACCCTTAAACCCAAATCTTATTCTCAAGAGTCCACCATACCTACCTAAGGATTGAGTAAGATCCTTCAAGTAAGTTTTCATCGATGCAATAAGGCAATAAAAATTGCTTCTAAAAGTGTTAGATCATTTAGTGTAAGAGAAAATTGGGCGTTGTACGAACTTGTGATGGCGAAGAATAAAAGCGACAGACTGCATAATAAAGGTTGCCATCATAAGGGGCAATATAACGTGACGTTCTCTTGCACTAAGGGATTGAGCATACAACCAAAAATCGCATGACAACCTCTGCTTCTGTCTGCGAATGGCCTATCTTTTACTTTTATGTATTTACTTTCATGCAAGAGTTAATGTTTTTTTCTCCATTCCTTTTTACTTTTCTCTTTTGGCAAGCATCATGTGGTGAGGAAAGATCTAGGCACATACATCCCATTGGATATGGGTAGCATGAATTACTCTTGTTGACATCACCCATGAGGTGAATATGTTGGGAAGCGAAATTATGAGCCCCTATCATTCTATGTGTCCGGCCGGAATATTTTGCTCATGTGTATGCGGTGAGTGTTAGCAATCATAGAAGACTATATGATGGTTGAGTATGTGGTGCTCTTACTTAGACTTTGTTGAATAAGTTGAATTGCAATTGTTTGGTGACTAAGTATATAGGTTGTTGAGTTTCAAGAGAATTCATTGTTTGAACCTTAAAATGTGAATTGGTTGCTAGTTTGTCATGATGAGTTTTATGAGAAAGAGTAGCTGTTATGATACTAGGAAAAGTGATTGAAATTATTATTGATCAAACTTATGCACTATGCTAGCATTCACACCTCATAAATTATTTCTTTTATCATTTACCTACTTGAGGACGAGTAGGAATTAAGCTTTGGGATGCTCATACGTCTCCAACGTATCTATAATTTATGAAGTATTCATGCCATGTTTACAATAGTTTTATATGGTTTTGTATGATTTGCATGGAACAAACCGGACTGACACTGTTTTCAGCAGAACTGCAATGGCGTTGTTTTTTGTGCAGAAATAAAAGTTCTCCAAATGAGCTGGAACTTTTTGATGATTTTTTGGAACAACAGAGACCCCCGAAGGTTCGTGAAAGGACCAGAAGGTGAAGGAGTAGGGCACAAGACACCGGGGTGTGCCTAGGCCCTTGTCCGTGCCCCGATGGGTAGTGCTCACCTCGCGGCTTATCTTCGCATGATTCCAACTTTGAAAAATTCTATAAATACCAAGCCCCACATAAATAACCCTAGATCGGAAGTCCACCACCGCAAGCCTCTGTAACCGCAAAAACCAATCTAGACCCCGTTCCGGCACCCTGCCGGAGGGGGAAATCGTCACCGGTGGCCATCTTCATCATCCCGGGGGCCACCATGATGAGGAGTGAGTAGTCCACCCTCGGGGCTGAGGGTTTGTACCAGTAGCTATGTGTTTAATATCTCTCTCTCTCTCTCTCTCTCTCTCTCTCGTATTCTTGATGGCACGATCTTGATGAAACGGGGGCTTTGTTAATATAGTTGGATCATATGGTTTTCTCTCCTCTCTATCTTGTGATGAATTGAGTTTTCCCTTTGAGATTTCGTTTTATCGGATTGTATACTTTTATGGATTTGAGAACACTTGATGTATGTCTTGCGGTATGAATACTTGAGGTGACAATGGGGTATCATATTGATTCACTTGATGTATGTTATGGCACTCTACTTGCGGATTCCGGAGGTGACATTGGGGTAATCTATGCATAGGGGTTGATGCGCGTTTTTATTATCTTTTCTCCGATAGAAACTTTTGGGTCTCCTTGTAGTTATTTGTGTAGACTGAATATTATGATCATGAAGTTTTTTGATGCATATCTTAGAATTAACTCACAGATACTTGTGGTGACATTGGAGTATCTAGGTGACATTAGAGTTGGTTGATGTGTGTCATATGGTGTTATGTTAGTACGAACTCTTGGTTAGATTGATCAGAAAGAATAGCTTTGTGTTATTTTAGTTCGAACTCTAGGATAGATTGATCGGAAAGAATAGCTTTGAGGTGGTTTCGTACCCTACAAACAATTTGTATCTTTTGTTCTCCGCTAATAGGAACGCGGGAGTGATTCTTTATTGCACTTTCAGGGATAATCATATGATCCAACTATGTTAGCATTGCTGAGAGATTGCACTAGTGAAAGTATGCACCCTAGGCCTCATTTCCAAGCATTGCAATACCGTTTGTGCTTTGTTTTATCAATTGCTACCTTTCTGTTTTTTATTGTTCCTATCACAAAACTCAATATCTACTATCATTACTACACTTTTATTACCGTGTCTTCGCCGAACTAGTGCACCTATACAATTTACCATTGTATTTGGTCTGTTGGGGACACAAGAGACTTTTTATTATTTGGTTGCAGGGTTGTTTGAGACAGACCATCTTCATCCTACACCTCCCACAGATTGATAAACCTTAGGCCATCCACTTGAGGGAAAATTGCTACTGTCCTACAAAACTCTGCGCTTGGAGGCCCAACACGAGTCTACAAGAATAAAGTTGCATAGTAGACATCACCCGTTACGAATTATCTTATCACACAACTATCTGTTAACGATAATTTCAGTGCTTGTAGAGAATACTTTGCTGAAAACCGCTTGTCATTTCCTTCTGCTCCTCGTTGGGTTCGACACTCTTTCTTATCGAAAGGACTACGATAGATTCACTATACTTGTGGGTCATCATTCACCCAATTCCATCATGACATGTGTGTTTTGGAAACTCACATGCAACTGCAAAATCATTTGGTTGAGCATATGTGGGCTCATGTTGGCAACCAATAGATGTATCTTCTTTATTCGGCTTGCAAAACTAAATGAGACATTTTTATTTGTATTCTTCTTGTAAGACTATGCTATTTTTATTCAGTTGAAACATTTTTTTCGGGCCCATGACAACAAAGGTCCGGGCAGGCAACGTACGGGTGAAAGCGTTGCACGATGCCCGGGCATGCAGCAAGCTGACCCAAGTGTACACAAACAACATTGACTAGCCACCCCTCACAACCCTACACGGGAAAGGCCACGTGACGGGGTACTAGACTAGGAAGTGCAAACCTAGCCGGCCCATAGTCCTCTGGCTAGGCCTGTAGTCCCTTATTCTCATTCAGATGGACTCCGGAAAGCTACACACCAGGGGGACATCGAGACTGCATCTACCGAAGACTTGGCATATACTCCAAGACCTCTCCTGCTGGCTACCGACCATATAACCCTAGATGCCCTACCTGATGTGTATATAAGCCAGAGGGTTTAGTCTCTAGGGCGGATCCAATCACAATTACATTCACCTAGCCTTAGGATTAGATCTCCTGACAATCTCGAGGTAGATCAAGCTTGTACTAGATACATCATCATCAATATAATCAAAGCATGACGTAGGGTATTACCTCTTCGAGAGGTCCCGAACCTGGGTAAACACCTGTCACTTTCGTCCCTGTTACAACTAAACCGAGATCCACAGCTTGGAACCCCCTACCCCAAGGTCTGCCAGCTTTGACTGCAACACTGGTGCTTTCATTGAGAGTTCCGCTGTGAGATCAACAAAGGATCAATGGGATTGTTGGTCAATGACTCCAAGGGCACTACTTCCATGCTCGACCCCCACCCCACCCCGCCAGATCGCACCCTCTCTTTTACGAGAAAGGAGCAATCCATGACCTTTTTTCCACCCCGGCCAAACCCCTCATAGAGGGCGAAGGGCCGAGGTATTTTGTGGAGAGCGATTCTAACAGCGGCCGGCCAGAAAGAATCGACAAGTCTAACCTTCAAATCAGCTCGGCCGATCCGACAGCTACATGTCCTTCATAGGACAAGAACGTCGGAGCTTAAAGCCCGCGATCCACGGAGATTGAAAATTCTCTCCCACCCACCTCCCACATCGAATATCGTCTCGATAATTCGGACCCCTCCGATGTCTGGGATCTGGCCAATGTGCAACAGCTACCTGCCGAATCAATTAGGCAGTTATGGGCTAGGTTATTATCTGTCAAAAATGACATACCGGATTACCGGGACTAAAAAATAATAGCAGCCTTTCAGCGTAGATGCAAAGATAAAGGCGCCTTGAACGCCCTCACCCGCCGCTATGTTCAACACTCACGGAGCTAGCCGATTTGGTGTCAAAATGATGAAACATTGAAGACGTATAGATGGCCCGGAAAAAATCAGATTCGATCTGTGACAAGAAATTGAAGCATGAAAGGCTCGCACCTCGTCACGAGCTCCACGCGTGGCGTACATCAGTCGAGCAACCCTGAAAGAAGAAGAAAATCGCTGACCGCTCCAGGACCACCCTCAGTGGTCTCCTAGATAAGCCATGCTTGATCCACTCCGTTCTGCTAAACACCCTCCCAACCCATAGCCTTCATGACTGCTGGGTGATGAGGCAAGTGGCTAGGGGAGGCCTAATCCTCCTCACTAGCACGCCTAGGCATTCACAGGAATCCCGGGCGATGACAAGGTCCTGATGATCTATGAAACCTTTACGTCCAATAATCAGAGGAAACAGGCTCTCCGAGAAGTCAATTCTATTCGGCAAGTAACAGCTCGGGGTGCGTGGATAGACACGCCAATCACCTTTGATCATAAAGATCAACCGAGGTCCACCCCGAGTAGATGCCCCGCCACATTGGTTCTAGACCCAATTGTGGCCAGCTGTCATCTTCGGAAAGTGCTCATGGACGAAGGCAACAACTTAAACTTAATATATGCAGATACTCTGGATAGGATGCAAATCGATAAATCGCACATCAAACAGAGCCATACCACCTTTAAAGGCATAATACCAGGACGGGAAGCACGTTACAGTGGAAAAATCACCTTGGATGTGGTCTTGAGAACTCTTCATAACTACCAATCTGACAAAGTGATGTTCCATATTGCCCCTTTCAAAAGTGGCTATCATGCCCTCCTAGGGCGAGATGCTTTCTCAAAGTTTCAAGAAATTCCACACGACACCAACATGAAGCTCAAAATGTTGGGCCCAAACGGTATCATTACCATCTTGAGTGACCCTGGTAGAGCACTTAAAGCCGAAAAAACCGACATCGCTCACTCTAAAGTCCCTATCTGAAGCCCTCGCGGCCAAGGAATTAACATCACTACGGGCCGAAGTCGATTGGTGTGATATCATCCTCGAAAAGCGGCCGAAGTCGACCTCATTCAAGCCGGTCGATGACATAGTCAAATTTCAAGTACACCCTATGGACCCAGCTAAAATGGTGTCAATTTGGGCAAACCTTGAGCCAAATATTAATGAGGCCATATGCAACTTCCTTAGGGAAAACTAGGATATATTTGCCTGCATCCTTCGTATATGCCAGGATACCCAGCAGACTTGCCGAAGATAGCTTGAATATTTTGAAGGGCTACAAGCATGTCAATCAAGCGCTTTGGCTCTTCTTTGAGACCAAGCGTCAAGCAATGGGCGGAGAATTGGCCAAACTTCTTGAGGCCGAATTCATAAGAGATATAAAACACCCCAAGAGTGGCTCGGCAATATGGTCATGTACCCAAGAAAGTTAGGTCCTGGCGCTTGTGCATAGAATTTAAAGAACTTAACAAAGCTTGCCCCAAGGACTCCTTCCCATTACCACTCATTGATCAGATCGTGGATGCCATAGCGGGTCAAAAATTGTTGTGCTTTCCCTACTCAAGATATCATCAGATAAGGATGAAGGGATCCGACCAGGCTGCGACATCATTTATTGTGCCCTATGGGCCATTTTGCTTCAACTCAATGGCTTTCAGGGTTGAAGAGCGCTGGTGCGACATACTAGCGCATGATCCAAACATGCTTGGAAAAACACATCGGGAAGACCATTGAGGCCTACGTTGATGATGTAGTTGTCAAAACTAAAAACGTCGGGCAGCTGTCGACAACCTCCGCGACACATACACCAGTCTACAGGAATATCAAATTAAGCTCAACCGAAGAAATGTGTCTTCGGCATACCAATAGGAAAACTCCTCAGCTTTATCGTGCCCAGTTGAGGAATCAAAGCCAGCCCGGCAAAAATACGAGCATTGGACCGATTAGAGGTGCCGACCGAGCTCAAATATGTTCAAAGGCTAGTAGGCTACGTGGCCGTGCTAAGCCATTTTATCTTGAGACTGGGGGAAAAAAGCTTTACCCCTGTATAGGCTACTAAAGAAAACAAAGAATTTAAAATGGACTGTGGAGGCAGCGTTTCCCTAGAAGGTATTAAAACCCTCCTTGTGCAATCTTGGCGGCACTAGGCTTATGTGAGCCGATTATATTGTACATCTCGACGACAAACTGGGTGGTCAGCGTAGTGCTTGTGGTCGAATGAGAAATGGAGGGCCACAAGTTCCAAGTCCAAAAAACTGTATATTACGTCTGCAAGGTCTTAACCCCGCACAAGACACGCTACCCGCACTATCAGAAGATAGCCTACGCCATCTTTATGGTGTCCCAAAAACTTTGGCAATACTTCCAAGAGTTCTCGGTAATTGTGTCATCCGACGTCCCCTTAAGTGATATAATTAATAACAGTAATGCAACAGGGCTGGATTCTGAGGAGCGGAGATTTCTATGCAAGGCTCACCTGTGAGGTTCGGGTGACGTGAGCCATGACGATCGAGGCCAGGCGGGCGCCAACGGGCGCAGAGTACCAGTTTCCTCTTTGGTGCAAAGGAGGCAAGCAGCAGGCGCGGACTCCCGAGGGAGCAGCCAAAGGTTTCCATTCCCACGCAACAATACCAAGACCGCCAGGATGAAGCTCATCGCCGAGCCCATCGCAACATCACAACTAGAGGCTTTTGCATGCGAAGACCACTTTAGTGAGTATAAGATGTACTTGTTGTCTTCCTTCAAATTTTCCTGTTGTGGGATCCATTCCCGCCTCCATTCGGGAAGAGGACCAAGGCCACTATAAATAGGACCTACCACCACCAAGGAGAGGGATTGGATCCATTCCACCCTCACCAGCTCACCATCTCACTTGAGCCCAAGAACACGCCTCCTGAGGTTGTTCTCCACTGTACTAGTTCTTCCTCAGCCCCTCGAGGCAAAACCACCACAAAGCAGGAGTAGGGTTTTACACCGCAAGGTTGGCCGAGCCTGGGTAAACTGTTGTGTCCCATTTCCTTCGTGCTCGATGCGTTATGCTGTGAGATTAGCAAGTCGGCAGATTGGGGAGAGTGAGATCTTCGCACACACCCTAGAGTTCGAACCTCTTATGGGTTTGCGGAACCCGTAATCCAACATTTGGCGCGCCAGGTAGGGGTGCGTCCAAGATTCGTCGCTCTGTCCGCAGCGCTCTGCTGCCAGCTCTGATAGCAGGTGCTCCACCATCACGCACCTTTGGGGAAGCCATGAGCCTACGGGCACCTGTCACACCCAATATGTTATCCTATCCAAGAGGAACTCGAAGGTCCCACCAAGGATAGAGCCGCATATTGAAACGCTTTGCAAGGTGGATATCATTACATCATACCATTACATAATAGATGGGGATACATAGAAAAGGCATACCATGCCACATAAATACAACAACATCATACATAAGAGCAACACCTGACTACCGATTACAGACAAACAGAAACTCAAACGACATCCACCCTGCTAGCCCAGGCAACCCACCAGGAATCTAACCCCTGAACGAAGAAGAAGCAGAAGAAGAACTCCAAGACAAGCTTACATCGCTCTCACCCCATGAACATCGCATTACCTGTACCTGCAACTAATGTTGTAGTAAACTGTGAGCCACGAGGACTTAGCAATCCCATTACCATGGGTATCAAGACTAGCAAAGCTTAATGGGTATGGAATGGATAAGTGGTGAGGTTGCAACAACGACGAAGCAAGTATGGTGGCTAACTTACAAATACAAGAATGAGATGAGAAGCTACGCAAACAGTCACAAACTAGTAATGATCAAGAAATGATCCTGAACTACTTACGTTCAAACATAACACCACCATGTTCTCTTCTCGACCCACTCGAAAAGACACCATCACGGTTAGACACGCGGTTGGGTATTTTATTTGAATCTGGTGTCAAGTTCTCTACAACCGGATATTAAAAACTCCCATCTGCCAGATAACCGCAGGCACGACTTTTGAAAGATCAAACCCTGCAGGGGTGTCCAACTTAGGCCATTACAAGCTCATGATCCGTGGAGACAATCCTCCATCGCGGGACATCCAATCAGACTCGGGATCTCGGTGCACAAGACATTTCGACAATCATAAAACAAAACCAGCAAGACCTCCCTGTGTGCCGACAAATCCCGATAGGAGCCGCACGTATCTCGTTCTCAGGGCACAACGGATGGGCAAGACGTCTGGTTGGCTGAGACCCAGGTTGCCCAGGGGGTGCCGGACATCGCCCAGGTTGGACCAACACCCAGAGGAGCATTGGCCCGGGGGTTGATTAAAAATACTAGGGGTCTCGAGAAAATCCCCTATTTAATTTTTAGTTGTTATTAGACGAATGGAAAACCAATGTTGGGCCTTGCTAGAAGAGTTTTATTCAAAGCAAACTGTCAAGAGGGCCCCATACCCCTCATCATGTTAGGGATGGAAAATCAAGGAACATAACACCGGTATGACGGAAACTAGGGCGGCAAGAGTGGAATAAAACACCAGGCATAAGGCCGAGCCTTCCACCCTTTACCAAGTATATAGATGCATTAATTAAATAAGAGATATTGTGATATCCCAAGATATCAATGTCCCAACATGGAACAACCTGCAACTACACATGCAACTAGCAACGCTATAAGAGGGGATGATCAAAGCGGTAACATAGCCAAACAACGGTTTGCTAGGAAGGGTGAAAAAGGTTAGTGGTTGTCATGGCAATTTGGGAGGCTTGATGAACAAGTGGTAGGAAGCGCGACATAGCGATAGCATCGAGACAACTGGCATAGCAATGATAGTAGTGAGATCCAGGTTAACGATCATCTTGCCTGAAATCCCGCTAGGAATAAGATCGAGTCCATGAAGAAGACGAACGGGCATAGACAAACCAAGCGTAGTCGAGCAAATCCTCACGATCGCAACAAAACAGGAACTATCGAGAGAAGCACAGCCGGAAAGAAGCAAATTACACGGTAAACAAACAAGCATAAACATGGCATGATGCACAACCAAGTATGATGCATGACAAGGCTACATATGCTACTCTTGGCAAGAGATGAAGCATAATTAATTTACCTATCTAGGCAATTTTAAATGAGGCCGGAACAACAAACAACAATTCCGGAAAATCCACATATGCATATTTTGAATTTGGTACTGTTCTAACTAAAACACCATTTTAATGTTGTTAAGCAGGGAAAACAAAGTGCACCAAGTTAATCTATGCATTTTACTTATAAAGTTTGTATAATTCCGAAGCATGGATAGCACACCAACAATACACTAATTTATGTGAGGAATGCAACCCACATGATGAGCATTATGAAATGCAAAATGACAAGGGTACAATGCAATATTACAAGTGAGATGAGCATGGTGCAAGAAGCAAAGATATGACAAGGAACTCAACATGATCATGGCATCAATATAGAGGAATGAAATATGCAAAACAATTATGTTAATGCAACAAACACAATAAACATGCGGCAACAACTAAAATAAATGGAAGGCATCTAGAGCATCGGTCTCGGGGTGTCACAGCACCCCCGCTCTGCAGCGGGTGCAGTGGCCACCCAAGTTCTGGCTGGAGTGGCCACCCCGCTATGAGGGCGTGGAAGATCCAGCTGGCTTCCTTCAAGCGTATGAGGAGGCAGTTTGGGCAGCCAGCGGGGACGACAAGGTCATGTCCAATTGGATCCCCATGGCCCTTGTGGGTGTGCCACGCGCATGGCTGCTCAACTTGCCAGAATCTTTTGTGGTTTCCTTGGAGGAGGTGCGCGGCCTCTTCATCGCGCACTTCGTGGCGCCGGCGCCCCATGCTGTTGCATCCCTCCTCGGCTGCTCGCAAGCGCCACCCTCGGACCGCCACGTCAAGCAGTTCTTCCGCAAAGTGGGTGCCGCCTGCCCGCAGCCGGGGGCTCCCCCGGGCTGGGCGGCGCCCAAGGCCGACCTCACCTTCGATTCGGAGGACCACCCCACTTCCACAACGGGCGCAGGTGCGCTCCCGATGCTCTGCACCCCCACCATCTGCAACATGGGGGTCACCAAGACCCTCATCAATGGCGGGGCCAGCCTCAATGTGCTCTCCATGGAGGTATTCGGCTTGCTTCACGTGCCTTATGGCCGGCTCCACCCCACCAAGCTCTTCTCCGGGGTCGGCGACAGCTCCACCAGCCCCTTGGGGCAAATCCACCTCCCCGTCACCTTCGGAACCTGCGACAACTACCGCACCAAGCTTATTGACTTCGACATCACCTGGATCAGCCTCCCGTACAACGCCATCCTCGGGTACCCAGCCCTAGCCAAGTTCATGGCCGCAACTCACCCAGCCTACAACCTCATGAAGATGCCGGGGAGCAGCGGCGTCCTTATGGTGGCAGGGGACACCAAAGATGCACTGCTGGCCCTCACACTTACATTCAAAACCGCGGCAGCCACACAGTCAAGTGGGAAAGGAGCGCCAGAGGCCCCGGGGGCTGCATTGTCCAGGAAGAAGTTGTTGTTTTCTCAAGATCGAGCCGAGACAAAACAAGTACCAGTTGACTAGGACGAAGCGTTTAGCGCCACTTTCACCATAGGTGCCGGCCTCTCTCCGGACCATGAGAGGGCGTGGGTCAGCTTCTTGTGCGCCAACAAGGAAGTGTTCGCATGGGAATCCAAGGACCTGGTTGGAATTCCTAGGGGGATAATCAAGCACCACCTGAGGGTGTGCCCAAACGTGTGCCCAATGAAGCAGAAGGCGCAGCTGCAGTCCACCGAGAAGCAAGCGTTCATCGTCTAAGAGACCTGCAAGCTGCATGATGCTGGCATCATCCGGGAGGTGCGGTACCCAGAGTGGCTATCGAACCCGGTTATTGTCCCCAAGAAGGCCGGGAAGGAGCACATGTGTGTCGACTTCACCAACCTCAATAAGGCTTGCCCTCAGGGCCCCTTCCCGCTCCCGCGCATTGACCAGATTGTCGACTCCACTGCTGAATGTGATCTGCTCTGCTTTTTGGATGCCTTCTCGGGCTACCACCAGATCAAGATGGTCGTGCAAGATGTGGAGAAGACGGAGTTCCTGACCCCATGTGGGGTGTACTCCTACACCCCCGTGCCGTTTGGAATGCGCAATGCTGGAGCCACGTTTCAACGGCTAATGCATATCGCTCTGGGCCAACAACTCAGGTGGAACGCCAAGGCCTACGTTGATGACATAGTGGTAAAGTCTCGGGAGGCAAGGACCCTGATCGAGGACCTGGAGGAAACATTTGCCAGCCTGCGCAAGGTGGGCCTGCGGCTCAACCCTAAGAAGTGCGTGTTTGGCGTCCCCTCCGGCAAGATTCTGGGTTTCTTGGTGTCACACAGAGGAATTGAGGCCAACCCAGAGAAAGTCAAGGCCATAGAAGACATCAGCCCGTCACAAACCCTCAACAAGATGCAGAAGCTGGCGGGCTGCGTGACCTCGCTCGGGCGCTTCATCTCCAAGTTAGGGGAGAGTGCCCTCCCGTTCTTCTAGCTGATGAAAAGGAAAGGGCCATTCGAGTGGACTCCTGAAGCTGGCACGACTTTCCAAGACCTCAAGAGATACCTCACCAGCCCACCGGTGATGGTGGCTGAAAGTGTAACTAATCCCTGGGTGGTTTTGGTAACTCTTAACAACATATAGCTCATTGAACTAATGCTCTTTCAAGATAATCATTTCAAGAAGTTCAATGATTGGCATGGCATGGACTAGAGATGTGGACCCCTCAAAATGCAAAGGATACATGTTGGCAACAAGCTCAAGACTCTACATTTTCAATTTAAGTGATCCAAGATCACATTGAGTCTATAGGAAATCCAATACTATTAAAAGGGGATGAGGTGTTGCTTAATAGTTTACTTGCTCAAAATGCTTAGTGATATATGATACATCCATTTTGCATCATGCTTTTATATCAATATTTATTGCATTATGGGTTGTTATTACACGTTATGTCACAATACTTATGGCTATTCTCTCTTATTTTACAAGGTTTACCATGCAGAGGGGGAATGCCAGCAGCGGGGATTCTGGCTGGAAAAGGAGCAAATATTGGAAACCTATTATGCATAGCTCCAAAAGTCCCGCAACTCCACGAAAGTCATTTCTGTATTTAATAAGAATTATTGGGCAAAGAAATTACCTGAGGGGGCCCACACCCTGCCCAGGAGAGTGGGGGGTCCCCCCCTACAGGGCGCGCCCCCTGTCTTCTGGGCCCCCTAATGCCCATCTTCTGCTATATGAGGTCTTTTATCTTGGAAAAAAAATCAGAGGCAAGCTCACGAGACAAAACTCCTGCGCCACGAGGCGGAACCTTGGCAGAACCAATCTAGGGCTCCAGCAGAGCTGTTCTGCCGGGGAAACTTCCCTCCGGGAGGGGGAAATCATCACCATCATCATCACCAACGATCCTCTCATCGGGAGGGGGTCAATCTCCATCAACATCTTCACCAGCACCATCTCCTCTCCAAACCCTAGTTCATCTCTTATATCCAATCTTGTATCAAAACCACAAATTGGTACCTATGGGTTGCTAGTAGTGTTGATTACTCCTTGTAATTGATGCTAATTAGTTTACTTGGTGGAAGATCATATGTTCAGATCCTTAATGCATATTAATACTCCTCTGATTATGAACATGAATATGCTTTGTGAGTAGTTCCGTTTGTTCCTGAAGACATGGGTGAAGTCTTGCTAATGGTAGTCATGTGAATTTGGTATCCATTCGATATTTTGATGAGATGTATGTTGTCTCTCCTCTAGTGGTGTTATGTGAACGTCGACTACATGACACTTAACCATTATTTGGACCTAGAGGAAGGCTTTGGGAAGTAATAAGTAGATGATGGGTTGCTAGAGTGACAGAAGCTTAAACCCTAGTTTATGCGTTGCTTCGTAAGGGGCTGATTTGGATCCATATGTTTCATGTTGTGGTTAGCTTTACCTTAATACTTCTTTCATAGTTGCGGATGCTTGCAATAGGGGTTAATCATAAGTGGGATGCTTGTCCAAGTAAGGGCATTACCCAAGCACCGGTCCACCCACATATCAAATTATCAAAGTACCGAACGCGAATCATATGAGCGTGATGAAACTAGCTTGACGATAATTCCCATGTGTCCTCGGGAGCGCTTTTCTCATTATAAGAAATTGTCCAGGCTTGTCCTTTGCTACAAAAAGGATTGGGCCACCTTGCTGCACCTTATTTACTTTCATTGCTTGTTACTCGTTACGAATTATCTTATTACAAAACTATCTATTACCTACAATTTCAGTGCTTGCAGAGAATACCTTACTGAAACCCGCTTGTCATTTCCTTCTGCTCCTCGTTGGGTTCGACACTTTTACTTATCGAAAGGACCACGATAGATCACCTATACTTGTGGGTCATCAAGACTCTTTTCTGGCACCATTGCCGGGGAGTGAAGCGCCTTTGGTGATTGGAACTTGGTAAGGAAACATTTATATAGTGTGCTGAAATTTTCTGTCACTTGTTACTATAGAAACTAATCCTTTGAGGGGCTTATTTGGGGTATCTTCTCCCTGACCAGTAGAGCAAAGAGTTTCTCCTCAACCTACTGAACCTACTGAAAATGTTTACTTTGAAATTCCTTCGGGTATGATAGAGAAACTGCTAGCTAATCCCTTTGCAGGAGATGGAACATTGCATCCTGATTTACACCTTATCTTTGTGGATGAAGTTTGTGGATTATTTAAGCTTGCAGGTATTCCCGATGATGTTGTCAAGAGGAAGGTTTTCCCTTTGTCTTTGAAGGGAGATGCATTGACATGGTATACGCTATGTGATGATACGGGATCTTGGAACTATAAACGATTGAAGTTGGAATTTCACCAGAAGTTCTATCCTATGCATATTG
Organism: Triticum dicoccoides; assembly: GCF_002162155.2. Taxonomy (NCBI): domain Eukaryota; kingdom Viridiplantae; phylum Streptophyta; class Magnoliopsida; order Poales; family Poaceae; genus Triticum; species Triticum dicoccoides. The sequence goes on from NC_041387.1 coordinate 79,565,013, forward strand.
TTCACCGTGATCATAATTACATATATAATTTCTGGCCTCGCGAAGGAGAAAGCATCGCTCAAGCTTGGGGGAGGCTTAAGTCAATGTTATATTCATGCCCCAATCATGAGCTCTCAAGAGAAATGATTATTCAAAATTTTTATGCTCGGCTTTCTCTCAGTGATTGCACCATGCTCGATACTTCCTGTGCTGGTTCTTATATGCTGAAGACTACTGAATTCAAGTGGGACTTATTGGAAACAATTAAACGCAACTCTGAAGATTGGGGTTCCGACGATGGTAAGGAGTCAGGTATAACACCTAAGTTTGATTGTGTTAAGTCTTTTATGGATACCGATGCTTTTCGTGGATTTAGTGCTAAATATGGACTTGACTCTAGGATAGTAGCTTCTTTCTGTGAATCTTTTGCTGCTCACGTTGATCTCCCTAAGGAGAAGTGGATTAAATATAATCCTCCCATTGAAGTAAAAGTAGTTGCACCTATTACAGATGAAGAAAAGAGTATTACTTACAATGATCCAATTGTTCCTACTACTTATTCTGAGAAACCACCTTTTCCTGTTAGAATAAAGGATCATGCTAAAGCTTCAACTGTTGTTCGTAAGAGTAATACTAGAAATTATACACCTCCTCAGCAAATTAAAGTTGAACCTAGTATTGCTATGGTTAAAGATCTCTTGGATGATAAAATAGATGGGCATGTTATTTATTTCTGTGATGAAGCTGCTAATATTGCTGTCGGCGTTCTGGGAACGGGGGTACCCAGACTTGCCTGCCTGCGGCCTGCAGCGTGGCTCAAGGAGTTGCCCAGTACGGCCCAACTTCATCGACTCAAGCTCAAGACCCTCGCGAGGGGCCAAGCCTCGCGGGGCGGACGACGGGTAGCTTCCTCAAGCGCAGCCTCGTCAGGAAGGCTCGCGAGGAGGCGGAGAGATCAAGGCAGGGGTACCTCGTGAGGTGCCTGTGACGCAAGCCATGACGACCGAAGCTAGGCAGGCGCCAGGCGGGCGCCGACCTGCGCAGTGTCCTTATTTCCTCTTTGGTGCAAAGGGGGCAAGCGCAGGCCAAGGTATCAGGCAAAGGCTACCATTTCGGTGCAACGAGACTAGGACCGGAAGAGCGGAAGGATGGATGTCACCGTGGAGCCCAAGACAGCGTCATCGTCAGAGTCTTTGGCAGGCGAGGACCAACTTTAGTCAGGATAAGTGTACTAGATGTTCCCCTTCAAAATGGCCAATTGTTGGCGCCCTTCACTCTCAATATTTGGGAAGAGGACTAGGGCCTCGCTCTATAAATAGGGCTAGCCACCACAGTAGAAAGGGATCCGGATCCAATTCTTCCCAAAAGACAACACCACCACAAGAACATCCCTCGCGAGGCTGTTCTACCCTTGTATGGTTCATCATCAGCCCCAGAGGCAATCCACCACACACACACACTGGAGTAGGGTATTACACCACAATGGTGGCCTGAACCAGTATCAACCTCGTGTCTCTTGTGTTGTTCATCTTTGCTAGTCTAGATCCTTTGCGAGGCGGCGAGACATGAGTTGGTAGAGGACCGATCTTTGCACGCACCCCAGAGTTCGAACCTTAAGGATCTGCCGGAACCCAAAATCCGATATTTGGCGTGCCAGGTAGGGGTGCGCTAGAATCACGTCTTTGGCCGTCTTGCGTTCTGTCATCCGTCGCATCCATGTCTGACGCTCGCCGAGCCCGTGCCGAGTGCCGGGCTGCCCTCGTGGCCCATGTCACCTAGACGGCCCCTGTCGGCGGGCCTCCCTGTCATTCCCCGTCACCTGCCGCCCGTGCTGCCACCGGCCCGGCGGGGAACAAGCAGCAGGCGTCGTCTCTGCATCCCTCGGTGCGGCGGGAAGGCCGCACCGCCACCCCGTCGCACGCCCATCGCGCTCCTGTGGACGCGCACGCCGCGTTGCTCCTGGCGCGAGAGCTCCTGCACTACCGTCCCGTCGACGACCTCTACGACGAGTGGCTCGCTCGCATCACCGAGCTCGTCAGCGCCACAGGGGGCTCCCCTGCACCATCCCTCTCGCTGCATCCCCCTCCGCCCTGCGCGGGAAACGCAGCTCCAGAGGTGCCTCCGCCGCCTCCCCCTCAAGAAGGCGCCCTAGCCACAAGGCACGCGCCCCCTGGACGTGTCACACCCTGATTTTCATGGCACAACACTTAAGATGATAAATCATGATAAAGTGTGGTTTGACAAAAACTTTTGCATTATTTGACTTTTTATTTGAGTTGGTTTTCTCTCTGTGTTTTCAAGTGCTCTTAAAAGTCAACATAGCTTCACCTTCTATACTTCCTTTCCTTGATCCAGAACTCCTGCCCAATGATCATCCCATGTGTATAGTACAATATAGAATTTTCTTACAAAAATAATTTGGCCAAAAAGTATTTTCTAAATTTATTTTTCCAAAAAACCCTGAATTGAGGTTTGCACTTCAAATACTTGATTTGGAGTATGAAAATTATTTCAAACAGTATGTTTGATTCCTATTAGGTATAGGACTCCCAAAAACCACAAAAATACATTTTTAAAAGTTATTTTTCTATTTTATTTAAAGGCTTTTTCTTTAGGCCAGAAATGGTCTTTAATAGGTTTAAATTATTTTAATGTTTTTAAAAATATTTGTGAAAATTTAGGGAAACTCAGTGGACATATATTGTCCATATATATGAGTTTAAACACATGGTCATGTTCAAAATATTGGTCAAATCCCTCAAAAACCCTTCCTGGATATTTCAAGCTTTTGAAATATTTACAAAGGAAATATTCTTTAAAAATTCCAAGAAAATTCTAGCATGTCACATATGACATATTCAATGATCTGGCCAAGCCTCATGTCATGGAGAATAGTATAACTCCATGAAACCCTCTCAAAACCATTTCTTCCCTTTTCCAAGTTTGAACAACTTTGCATTAGCAAACTTGCCCAAATACTCTGATGCTTGGTCCACATGCTAAAATGGTCTAATAAATAATCTAGCCCAAGTGGCACAAGTTGGAGAACAAGTTAACTTTTTCAAAGTGCCCCAAAACCCTTCCTGTCCAGAACGAAATTTGAACAACTCTACATTGGAAACTTTCTCCTTTTGATCTCAACTTTTGTGGAAATGTTCATAACCTCAAATGATGACACTACACCAAGTGGTGCAGCATCAAGGAGAACGGGTTTGCATGACTTAATCTTGGAGAGTCCATTTCTGCTGATTTCTAGGGTTTACAAAAGTTGCATTGGCAACTTTTCCCAAATGGACACAACCTTGGTGGAACCTATTATTATCTCATGCCATTTGACCCTGTCAAGCCTCATGACAAGAGGAGTTCATCTTCTTGCCCAAACCAGCAACAAACACCTTCTGCCATTTTACTAAAACCCCTGTTTTTACCACTTCCACTCTTTTCTGTGGCCTCCACTTTTTACCACGGCCCCTCCAAGTCCTCCTATACCTCCAGTAACAATGGCTGCATCTCAGCTCAATGATTGACGGGTGAAACCACCTCATTTACCTCCCTGGACAGCCCCTCTCTCCCTCTACTTCTACCTCTCTCTTCTCCTACTGGCTATCCAGGGCATCCAATGCTCCTTCCCACTTGTTTACTTCCCCCTAGAGCCCCCAGACACTACAGGCCAAGCCCAGAGCGCTAGAAAAAGGCCATGCCGGCCATATGCACGCTCTGGAGCGTGCTATGGTGCACTCCCGCACTGTAGCCGCCCCCTGCCAAGCAGCTCCGGCCACCTCGGCTCTCCCCCTCATGCCAGCCGATGCTCCTCAACGTCCGCAGCACACCACGCCTCTGTACCCCTCCTTCCTCTCCCTCCTCTCGCCCTAGCTCGCACGCGCGTCGGCCGCCCGAGCGCACCAGTGAGCACGCTCACACGCGCGGTGCCCTGGCCCCCTGCTTTCCCTCTCTTCTCTCCCCTTCCCCTAGACCAACTCCACGAGCACCCCAGACACGCGCACGCGTGCCCCCGTGGCCTCCAGCAACGGCTAGAAGCTCACCGGCGCACGAGCCACGATGCACCTCGCCCCCCTCCTATTTAAGCCCCCCGAGCTCTCCTCTCCTCGCCACTCGCCCTCTACACCACCATATCATCCCCCTTCACCCCTAGTTCCTCTCCAGACGAGCCCGAGCTCGAGATCGAGCTCGAGCACCACCGCCTCGGGTCACCGTAGATCTCGTGGTACAGGCCTCCTTTGCCCTCTCTCTCTCTCTCTCGATTTGGAACCGCCTCACCTCTCTTACCACTTCCCCTCTGTCTCCCCTCTCTGTTGCAGCCGTTATCAACCGGGGCAAGCTCCTCCCGAAGCTCTGGGCCAGCTTCCTCATCGCCGGCGAACCCCTGCCCTCTGGCGACCGCCTCCACCTCCACCGGAACGGCGACTCCGCCCTGAGCACGCGGGTGCCCTCGGATCGCCTCGCCGTCGACCACAGCGACACCGGTGAGCTCGCTTCCCTCTCTGGCTCGAGGTGGAAGACGACGGCCATGGGGCCCATCAGTCAGCCTCACATACTGACAGGTGGGACCCACCCGTCAGGTTTAAAACGCACGTGCGCGCGTACCGGTTCACTGCGCCGGTTGAAGGCGTATTTTTCCTTTACGCCTTCGACATGGCAGCCTCGTGTGGGTTGAAACCCATCTGGGCCTGCTGCACTGTGGTCCGTCTGAGCCAGTGGCATAGTGCCACTTTTCTTTTCTTTTTCTGTGAAGTTTCCAAAAATTCCACCGATTTAAATATTTGTCCAAATAAATTAATTCCAACTCCTAAATTCCTGAAATGTTGCAACCTATTTAATGGTGCAACTTTCATTCAAATCCAACAAACTTTTCTCCACTGTAAATATTTAAATGTGATTTTAAGCATTTAAATATACCTTTGTAAATCCATTTCTTCTATTCTGCTACTCCAAATCCAAAACTAGGAATTTTCCCCTTCTTATTTTTCACCCTAGTGTTTAACAAAAATAAGTTGACATTTTTCTGAGCACTTTGGTTTTTCTGTTTTACTATTGCCTTATTTTCTCATTATTTTCTTGCGACGATTAGATCCCGTACTAGATGAAGTTGCTGAAGAAGAAGAAGGAGAAGGATTTGAAGAACTTAAAGACCAAGGCAAGCAGCCCTTTGACCATGTCTATGAAACCCTTTTTATGCATGTCATATAGCACCATATTGTTGTTGCAACTGAATCATGATGAGGTGGTAACCACTTTGATGGTTTGCCAGCGTAGTTCCTCGTTGATACTTGCATTGTGCATGACCCTACCTTCTTATGAGGGTTATGCCGGTGGGAGTAGGTAGGATGCTAAACTAGATGCTACGCAAAAAGGGACGGGAATATGCATGGTGAAGGAGACAAAGGATTTTCAAAAGACTTTTCGAAAACCCCGTCGGGTGCCACTTATGCCCGAGGGAGATGATCAGATGGGTAACCACTTGATGACGAAGTGGTGTACCGAGGCAAGTGTGTGTGTTGTTTTTGAAAACGGATTAGATTTAAGATTTGTCGACTGTCCCAACCTTACATGCGCAACCACTCTACCCTTGTATGGGAAAGGGCATTATTGATTACCTAGGCCGATACTAGCTTGGAGCCCGCATTACTAGTGACGGGGGAGAGTTGGTGCTCTCTCTCGGGACGGGGTCATGCCAGGTAGGGCGGCCAAGAACATTTTTATGGGGCACCGGACACACCGTTGTCTCCCCTCTCGGATGTTACGATCTCGAGTGAGTCTCGTATGATGTACATCCCGAGGATACGGAATAGCGAGTGGACTCCTTGTTAGTGTCATCTAGGGAAAGATAGTGATCGGGTGCTTACCCCGAGTACTTGAGGTACCGCGGGTCATGGATGACACGGAAGTTCCCTGGATCTTGTGGGTAAAGTGTGCAACCTCTGCAGAGTGTAAAACTATTCGAATAGTCGTGTCCACGGTCAAGGACAGTTGGGCGGTGCTGCTTAAACTACCTCCAGAATTTTACAAACCGTGTGTGTGTGTTGATAAAACTACTTGGGTCAAGTCAAGGGACTTGACATGATTGAGTTGGGTTGATGCCCACTCTATTTATGTTGATATCTGTAAGTTGTCCTCACAGTTACTTGAATTCTCCTGATGCATCTCTTACAAGTTGTTGAACATGTCATTGCACTCAAAACTAGCTTTCTGCAAAAATTTACCTATATCATGCATTGTTACATCTTGGACCAAAACATCGGTTGCTTGCGAGTACATTCAAAGTACTCATTGGCTTGCCACTGGTTATTTAATTGGCCAGGCATGGAAGAACCGGAGTTCGAAGAAGAGTTCTTTGGAGACAAACATGCGAACTAGGACGTTTCGCAGTCAGAATGCCCGTAGGGTTAAGGCAGATGGCATGGGTTCTACTTATCGACGAAGATTTCCGCTGCTTATGTTTCATTTGATGTTAAGCCCTTAAGGCTTTATCAATGTAAGACTTGACCATAATGGTCATAATTTGTGTAATACGGTATGTATGGATGTAAGACTCTTGTTATTCAGCTTCTGTGTGTTCAGTGAGCATTGATCTCTGGGATCACTGTACACGTGCATTCGGTGATCACGACTTATGAGTCGGGGTCCCCACAGAGCTGGTATCAGAGCCATCCTGACTGTAGGAAGCCTTAGTTAGCATGGTCGTTAGTTAGGGTAAAACTATTTCCAAAACTACTACTAGTTTTCAAAACTATCTGTACTTCTCTTCCCTTCTCAGTTTTTCGAAAACTAAGGTATACTTTCCTTATTGATCTCTTCCCCTTCAAAACCTTTGGTCGCTAGAACCCTTATGCCCCTGACCACTGGATTCCTTGTAATCCTCATGGATAATCTAGAAGGAAGATGCCTTGCCAGACATTCACCCACATCTCCTGAACACAAGATTGGCGACATCACAACAAGACGCTACCAACAGAAGATACATCCTCGAGGAATGAGGACCTGAAGACCCAGGAGATGGTGACACCCTTGACACCGCCCCAAGATGATGCAACCTTAGCCTATGATGATCAGGGCATAGAATATGCAAGATCATGATATACATCGCTAATGGAGTAACCCTGTCACTACCGTTGTTGTATCGGCAACCACCGATGGATGAGAACATAGCCATTTGGTCCGCCTCACCATAGTGAGCAGGAAAACGGTTCTCCTCATCCCCCGCTCTTGGCGTCGATGTTGTCATCAACGTAACCGACATGATGGACCTCTATTACGCCTTGATAATGTCATTGCATAAAGGATTACCTACCTGGTACCATCAATGGCTTAGAAGACAAAAAGGGATCGTCGTGATTTAGAAGACAATAGAAGACCAAGTCAAAGACAGCCACGAGGAGCTACCGGCACCCCATCACTTCAACAGGCGATAAGTTGTTGAAGGCTCTTCAGGCTCAACCGGGATCGTTTCATCAAACAACTACAAGAGATGTAGTGACACCTGAGGAAAACCCAGAAGACTGCACGAGGCACGGAGCAAGGCACGACTACTGAATCCGAGAACCCCTAGGGTAGGATCAGTCGTGTACCCCCCCTATGCGCAGTCAAGTCCATATGATGGTTCGAATAGAACCATGATTGTGTGATGCTTGTTTTTATTGTTTGTGTTTTTGATATAAGTCACACTTTTGCCCTAGGCAACAAGTACGCGACTATATCACCTTCCTTGCTTTCTTGTGTTTGGCACTTTTGCACCTGTTTGTTTGCACTTGCACTATAGAACCCCCTTTAGGCATTCCCCTCCTCTATGCTACCTCTCCCTCTCATCTCTCTCCTCAATTGAAGGCTAGCAAGACAAGATACATCAAGGATTCTACTTTGGCAACCAACCAGCACTGAAGACTTTTTCTACAACCTCCTCGACCAAGTACAACCCGTATGTTTACACCTCAAGAGTATAACCCTATCCCTAGACCCTACAGGACTTCACGAGATACCCCAGCTCGAAACCTTAACCATGAGCTTAACCTACAGAATCACAAGAGAACAAGTTAAGCTGCAGTAAGCCTTGCTTATCACTGGGTTCATTATGGAACTAATGGGCATAGTGAACGAGCACATTATCTTCCTAAGATAGCACCAGAACTGATGATGCCAAATGGAGGACCAATCTGAGGAAATAGGAATAGAGGACAAATGACTTGATGAGTTTATATTAATGACTTGAGGAATTCTATGAGACTATTTGGTGGATTATGAGGCTTTAATGTTGGTAGATGAACTTGGTGGGATCATGAGTATAGATTAGCATAGCTTTCATTACCCCTGAGTAAATTGAATTTAGTAGGATAATTGTGTTCGCAAGCTGGAATTCTTGGAAGTATTTGGATTTAACTTAGCCATGGGATATTAATAGGAGACAGTTGATATTACGTAAATGACTTGGGGGAACATGTAGGAATTCTCATTGGACAAGAGATTTGGATTTAAGTAGGTGATTCTAGTTGAATATAGATGCTGAGTATGTCTACATGGTTCGGAGCAAATTGGATTTAGACTGATGATCTTGATCATGATACCATGTTTCTCGGTGGAGATAAACTAGGAGATTGTACTAATTGTCGAAGTTTATTTAGGCATCTTTGTGAGCTTGACCTTGGAGTGTTACTAGATCACAATAACGAGAATTGGTGGACTGACTATAGTAAGGCAGCCCTTTCAAGTATTGGGGATTATAAGGACTTTAGGAGATCATGTGGAACACCAGCATAGGCGTTGGATTTGTAGAATTAATGGATTATGTAGTTATTAATGGAAGTTAACAGGTTGTTGGAGCTGATTCATAGAAAAGGAAACAAGATTTCAGAGTGGCATACGACGTGTTTCCTTAGGATAGAGATGCACTAGCATGGACCTTGGAGGAATAGGATGAGCACTTGGATTGTCCTGTTTTAATTCCAGCTTGGAAGCTTGTATGCTCTACCCATGGATTTTTAGGGGTAGCCACACACATGAGTTTGGGGATCGTAGACATATATGATTTTGTTAGACCTCCTCTTGGGAGTCATGAGGATATGAATAGCATGAGTGATGATTGGAGTTGACCTATACGAAATGATGCTTTCAGCAGTATAAGGTGATCTGTTTGGAGGACTAGGTAGAACAATTGGCATCTCAGGAATTGTGCTCAAGGATAAACGTTCACTTGCACCCTAGAATACTTGAAACCCTTAAGCCCTACCAAGCTACAACATGGTCGGATCAGGACCTTAGGGCCTTGACACTAGATCTAGAACACCTTGGCCCACACTCAACAAAGACCATCACTAATTCCCCAGCCTACTTTATGTACCCCATGAACAAAGTCTTCATGGAGTGCTTAGACAAGATAGTTGTCATCATCATTTGGTGACCTACTTGTCCACCCGAAGACAGAAGAAGGGTCATTCAGATGATTAGAAGACGTTTTAAAACCGCCATGTCTAGAAGGAAGAACTACACCAACCACCATCGTCAAAGAAGTAAACATCCACGTCGAAGACCAGGTGTATCTGCAAGCCACTTCTCTCGAAGGAACCAAGCATTTCCATGTCAAAAGGAAGCTTACACCAAGATTTAACAACCCCCTCCAAGGTCACTGCAAGATGAAGGATAGACGGCTACTAGCTAGAGTTACCACCTGAGTTACCCACTGTGCGTAATGTTTCAACATGACACAACTCCGGGAGTGTTTTCGACTTCCTAGCTAGCCCGATCACTAACAATGACATCGATCATCGAGCCATCGACCCCCAGCCCAAACAGACCTACGTGAGAAACCCCTTAAAAACCTGGATCAAGCCGAACATCATACACAGATCCACACCGTCAAGTACCTCAAGGTTTAATGGAGTACCACTCGGAAACAAAAGCAGTATGAGGACGTGAAGACTACCCCGAATCTGAGTTTCCATACTCCTTCCCGCGCCTAGTTTGGGAATCTCGGGGACGAGATTCTTGTAAGGGGGGTATGTCTGTCACACCCTGATTTTCATGGCACAACAGTTAAGATGATAAATCATGATAAAGTGTGGTTTTACAAAAACTTTTGCATTATTTGACTTCTTATTTGAGTTGGTTTTCTCTCTGTGTTTTCAAGTGCTCTTAAAAGTCAACATAGCTTCACCTTCTATACTTCCTTTCCTTGATCCAGAACTCCTGCCCAATGATCATACCATGTGTATAGTACAATATAGAATTTTCTTACAAAAATAATTTGGCCAAAAGTATTTTCTAAATTTAGTTTTTCTAAAAACCCCTGAATTGAGGTTTGCACTGCAAGTACTTGATTTGGGGTATGAAAATTATTTCAAAGAGTATGTTTGATTCCTATTAGGTATAGGACTCCCAAAAACCACAAAAATATATTTTTAAAAGTTACTTTTCTATTTTATTTAAAGGCTTTTTCTTTAGGCCAGAAATAGTCTTTAATATGTTAAAATTATTTTAATGTTTTTAAAAATATTTGTGAAAATCTAGGGAAACTCAGTGGACATATATTGTCCTTATATATGAGTTTAAACACATGGTCATGTTCAAAATATTGGTCAAATTCCTCAAAAACCCTTCCTGGATATTTCAAGCTTTTGAAATATTTAAAAAGGAAATCTTCTCTAAAAATTCCAAGAAAATTCTAGCATGTCACATATGACATATTGGATGATCTGGCCAAGCCTCATGTCATGGAGCATAGTATAACTCCATGAAACCCTCTCAAAACCATTTCTTCCATTTTCCAAGTTTGAACAACTTTGCATTAGCAAACTTGCCCAAATACTCTCAAGCTTGGTCCACATGCTAAAATTGTCTAATAAATCATCTAGACCAAGTGGCACAAGTTGGAGAACAAGTTAACTTTTTCAAAGTGCCACAAAACCCTTCCTCTCCAGAACCAAATTTGAACAACTCTACATTGGAAACTTTCCCCTTTTGATCTCAACTTTTGTGGACATGTTCATAACCTAAAATGATGACACTACGCCAAGTGGTGCATCAAGGAGAACAGGTTTGCATGACTTAATCTTGGAGAGTCCATTTCTGCTGATTTCTAGGGTTTACAAAAGTTGCATTGGCAACTTTTTCCAAATGGACTCAACCTTGGTGGAACCTATTATTATCTCATGCCATTTGACCCTGTCAAGCCTCATGACAAGAGGAGTTCATCTTCTTGACCAAACCAGCAACAAACACCTTCTGCCATTTTACTAAAACCCCTGTTTTACCACTTCCACTCTTCTCCGTGGCCTCCACTTTTTACCATGGCCCCTCCAAGTCCTCCTCTACCTCCAGTAACAATGGCTGCATCTTAGCTCAATGATTGAGGGGTGAAACTACCTCATTTACCTCCCTGGACAGACCCTCTCTCCCTCTTCTTCTACCTCTCTCTTCTCCTACTGGCTATCCAGGGCATCCAATGCCCCTCCCCACTTGTTTACTTCCCCCTAGAGCCCCAAGACACTACAGGCCAAGCCCAGAGCACTAGAAAAAAGGCCATGCCGGCCATATGCACGCTCTGGAGCGTGCTACAGTGCACTCCCGCACTGTAGCCGCCCCCTGCCAAGCACCTCCGGCCACCTCGGCTCTCCCCCTCACGCCAGCCGATGCTCCTCGACGTCCGCAGCTTGCCACGCCTCTGTACCCCTCCTTCCTCTCCCTCTTCTTGCCCTAGCTCGCACGCGCGTCGGCCGCCCGAGCACACCAGTGAGCGTGCTCACACGCGCGGTGCCCTGGCCCCCCTGCTTTCCATATCTTCTCTCCCCTCGCCCTAGACCAACTCCACGAGCACCCCAGACACGCCCACGCGCGCCCCCATGGCCTCCAGCATCGGCTAGAAGCTCGCCGGCGCACGAGCCACGGTGCACCTCGCCCCCCTCCTATTTAAGCCCCCCGAGCTCTCCTCTTCTCACCACTCGCCCTCTGCACCACCATATCATCCCCCCTGCACCCCCAGTTCCTCTCCAGACGAGCCCAAGCTCGAGATCGAGCTCGAGCTCTGCCGCCTCGGGTCGCCGTAGATCTCGTTGTACATGCCTCCTTTCCCCTATCTCTCTCTCGATCTGGAACCGCCTCACCTCTCTTACCACTTCCCCTCTGTCTCCCCTCTCTGTTGCAGCCAAAATCGACTGGGGCAAGCACCTCCCGAAGCTCTGCCGCCGGCTTCCTCATCGCCGGCGAAGCCCTGCGCTTTGGCGACCGCCTCCACCTCCACCCGAACGGCGACTCCGCCCTGAGCACGCCGCTGCCCTCGGATCGCCTCGCCGTCGACCACAGCGACGCCGGTGAGCTCGCCTCCCTCTCTGGCTCGAGGTTAAAGACCATTTTCTGTGACGTTCGTCAGGGTTAAAACGCCCACCTGTCAGGGTTAAAACGCATGCGCGCCGTACCGGTTCACTGCGTCGGTTGAAGGCATATTTTTCCTTTATGCCTTCGACGTGGCAGCCTCGCATGGGCTGAAACCCATCTGGGCCTGCTGCACTGTGGTCCTTCTGGCCCAGTGGCACAGTGCCACTTTTCTTTTCTTTTTCTGTGAAGTTTCCAAAAATTCTATAGATTTAAATATTTGTCCAAATAAATTAATTCCAACTCCTAAATTCCTGAAATATTGCAACCTATTTAATGGTGCAACTTTCATTCAAATCCAACAAACTTTTCTCCACTGTAAATATTTAAATGTGATTTTAAGCATTTAAATTTACCTTTGTAAATCCATTTCTTCTATTCTCCTACTCCAAATCCAAAACTAGGAATTTTCCCCTTCTTAGTTTTCACCCTAGTGTTTAACAAAAATAAGTTGACATTTTTCTGAGCACTTTGGTTTTTCTGTTTTACTATTGCCTTATTTTCTCGTTATTTTCTTGTGACGATTAGATCCAGTACTAGACAAAGTTGCTGAAGAAGAAGAAGGAGAAGGATTTGAAGAACTTGAAGACCAAGGCAAGCAGCCCCTTTGACCATGTCTATGAAACCCTTTTTATGCATGACATATAGCACCATATAGTTGTTGCAACGGAATCATGATGAGGTGGTAACCACTTTGATGGTTTGCCAGCGTACTTCCTCGTTGATACTTGCATTGTGCATGACCCTACCTTCTTATGAGCGTTATGCCGGTGTGAGTAGGTAGGATGCTAAAGTAGATGCTACGCAAAAAGGGACGGGAATATGCATGGTGAAGGAGACAAAGTATTTTCAAAAGACTTTTCGAAAACCCCGTCGGGTGCCACTTATGCTCGAGGGAGATGATCAGATGGGTAACCACTTGATGACTAAGTGGTGTACCGACGCAAGTGTGTGTGTTGTTTTCGAAAATGGATTAGATTTAAGATTTGTCGACTGTCCCAACCTTACAAGTGCAACCACTCTACCCTTGTATGGGAAAGGACATTATTGATTACCTAGGGCGATACTAGCTTGGAGCCCGCATTACTAGTGACGGGGGAGAGTTGGTGCTCTCTCTCGGGACGGGGTCGTGCCAGGTAGGGCGGCCAAGAACATTTTTATGGGGCACCGGACACACCGTTGTGTCCCCTTTCGGATGTTACAATCTCGAGTGAGTCTCGTCTGATGTACATCGTGAGGATATGGAACAGCGAGTGGACTCCTTGTTAGTGTCGTCTAGGGAAAGATAGTGATCGGGTGCTTACCCCGAGTTCTTGAGGTACTGCTGGGTCGTGGATGACACGGAAGTTCCCCGGATCTTGTGGATAAAGTGTGCAACCTCTGCATAGTGTAAAACTATTCGAATAGCCGTGTCCACGGTCAAGGACAGTTGGGCAATGCTGCTTAAACTACGTCCAGAATTTTACAAACCGTGTGTGTGTGTGTGTTGATAAAACTACTTGGGTCAAGTCAAGGGACTTGACATGATTGAGTTGGGTTGATGCCCACTCTATTTATGTTGATATCTGTAACCTGTCCTCATGGTTACTTGAATTCTCCTGATGCATGTCTTACAAGTTGTTGAACATGTCATTGCACTCAAAACTAGCTTTCTGCAAAAATTTACCTATATCATGAATTGTTACATCTTGGACCAAAACATGGGTTGCTTGCGAGTACATTCAAAGTACTCATTGGCTTGCCACTAGTTATTTAATTGGCCAGGCATGGAAGAACCGGAGTTCGAAGAAGAGTTCTTTGGATACGAACATGCGAACTAGGACGTTTCCCAGTCAGAATGCCTGTAGGGTTAAGGCAGATGGCATGGGTTCTACTTATCGACAAAGATTTCCGCTGCTTATGTTTCATTTGATGTTCAGCCCTTAAGGCTTTATGAATGTAAGACTTGACCATAATGGTCATAATTTGTGTAATACGATATTGATGGATGTAAGACTCTTGTTATTTAGCTTCTGTGTGTTCAGTGAGCATTGATCTCTGGGATCACTGTACACATGCATTCGGTGATCACGACTTATGAGTCGGGGTCCCCACAGGACGGGACCCTCTGCGTCCAGCACCCGCGCAGCAAGAAAAGAGCTGCCAAGAGATCCCTCGCCCTCAGGAAGGTGCTCGTGTGCTCCCTGCACCAGCACGTCATGACCGCGCTTCTGCTCCAGCGCGCCAAGACCCCGCACTGCTCCTGGCGGCAGCGCGCGAAGACCTCCAAGATCAAGCCCTTCGTCACCAAAGGCCCCCAGTGGCCACTGCAGGCTGCTGTGCCTTCACCGTCGAGCTGCGCAGCATGGATTGGCCGGCCAAGTTCAAGCCCGATCTGCCTCCTTGCTACGATGGCACTACTAACCCCGCGGAGTTCCTCCAGCTCTACGAGTTGGGCCTCGAGGCGGCCAACGGGGATGAAAAGGTCATGGAGAACTGGTTTCCCATGGCGCTCAAGGATGGCGCCCGTACATGGCTCCTCAACCTGCCTCCCAGCACGATCTCCTCTTGGGACGAGATGCGCACTCACTTCATCACCAACTTCCAGGGCACTCATGACCGGCCCCCGGCCATGAGTGACCTGCAGCGCATCAAGCAACAGCCAGGAGAGACCCTGCAAAAGTACATCCAACGCTTCAACAACGCCCGCCTCAAGATCCCCAGGGTGACTGAGGAGGCCATCATCTCAGCCTTCTCCGATGGTGTTCGAGACATCAAGATGAAGGAAGAGCTGGCAATCCATGAGGACCTCTGCACCTCTCTGGAGCTATTCAACTTGGTAACAAAGTGCTCCAGGGCAGAGGAAGGACGCCTCTCCCTCCTCGAGCTTCCAGCTGCTGATCCGGAGGAGAAGAAGCCCAAGACCAAGGACGTGCAGCGCAAAGGAGCAGTTGTGCTTGCAGCCGAGCCAGATACGAAGCGAGCCAGAGACCAGCAGGAGTCGTCCAAGGGCAGCCGTTACTGCGTGTACCACGACCTCCACACTCACAACACCAACGAATGTCAAGAGCTCAGGGCCGTGCGAGAAGGACGAGGCGGCCGACGCCCCGAGCACAATGATCGGGGCTATGGCCGTGGAGGAGGAAGAGGTGGAGGATGTTGGGAAGACCGTGGCCCTCACCAAGGGTGGCGTGACCGTCCTCGTGAGGATCGCTGGCAGGACCAGCCTTGCGAGGGGGTCTGGAGGGACCAGCCTCGTGAGGATCGCCCACAAGACAACATAGGCTTCCTTCCTCTACCACCACCGCCAAGGATAAATGAAGACCATCATCAGGACGAGGGGGCTGGGGGCTTCCAGGAGCCGCGAGGTATCGCTTGCATCTTGGGCGGAGCTCAGGCTCCAGCGTCTCAGCGTATCTTCAAGAAGTTTGCTCGCGAGGTGAATGCAGTCCTTGTCGGTGTCAAAACCGGTGGATCTCGGGTAGGGGGTCCCGATCTGTGCGTCTTAGGCTGATGGAAACAGGAAGCAAGGGACACAATGTTTACCCAGGTTCGGGCCCTCTCGATGGAGGTAAAAGCCTACTTCCTGCTTGATTAATATTGAAGATATGTGTAGTACAACAGTAGATCTACCATGAGATCGTAGAGGCCAAACCCTAGGAGCTAGCCTATGATTGTAATTGTGATCGGTCTTCTAAGGACCAGCCTCTCCGGTTTATATAGACACCGGAGAGAGCTAGGTTTTACATGAAGTCGGTTACAAGGAAGGAAATATAATATCCTGATCGCCAAGCTTGTCTTCCACGCAAAGGAGAGTCCCATCCAGACATGGGCCGAAGTCTTGAGTCTTGTATCTTCGCGATTCAATAGTCCGGACGATGTATATATATAGTCCGGCTGTCCGGATACCCCCTAATCACGGACTCCCTCAGTAGCCCCTGAACCAGGCTTCAATGAAGATGAGTCCGGCACGCATTCTTGTCTTCGGCATTGCAGGGCGGGTTCCTTCTCCGAATACTCCAAGGTTATTATCGAACACGTGGACCGTGTCTGGATCTGCTACGACAAATAGTGTCCGGTTCTGCAGGATGATCTTCACACACCATTGTAGGGAACATAGCATAAGTCCGTTCTGCTGGCAATCTTTGTACATCGTGCCCTTGCATCATGGCCTAGTTCAACACGAATTGGCACTTCCTGCTCCACCTCGACTTGCGTTGCGAGGCGGTTTTATTGGCACGTCCTGCCAAAGCAGAGATCGTGTTCCTCTTATTGCGGGATCTTTCATCAATACGGGCGTGTGCGACCCCACGGCGACCGTTGGTATGACTCCATGTATTTTAGATAAGTCTGAAGCGGTCATGCTGAGGACTCTTGATATTCATCCCTTTTATAAAGGGGGCAAGGCCTACGCCTCTTTTCCACCTCCCCTGCTCCTTCTTGCACCTCGAGTTCTAACACCCAAGACCCAAGCTCCAACGCCCCAGATCCTCCAACATGTCTGGATCCAACGCAAAAGGCCGGTGGGTAGCCTCCTCGATTCAAGAGGAGGACATTATGAAGCTTAGGGAGGTCGGATACCTGACTGCCAATATTCAGCACAGGCTTCCTGCTCCGGGGCAAGTCATCCCTACGCCGGAGCCCAATGAGAGCGTTTTTTTCGTTCCTCACTTCCTCCGAGGCCTGGGCCTCACCCTCGACCCCTTTGTGAGGGGGCTTATGTTCTACTATGGGTTGGATATTCATGATCGGGCTCCAGATGCCATCCTCCACATCTCGTCGTTCATTATTGTGTGCGAGGCTTTTCTCCACGTCTCCCCACACTTCGACTTATGGCTCAAGACCTTCAATGTGAAGCCGAAGATGATCGAGGGGCGATATGCGGAGTGCGGAGGTGCCATAATAAGCAGGAACTCTGATGCCCCATGGCCAGAGGGTTCTTTCCCGGAAGTATCCGATGTATGGCAATGGAGGTGGTTTTATGCTACAGCTCCCAGAGGCACAAAGTGGGTAGCCGCCCCCGAGTTCCGCTCGGGAACTCCGTCACAGTTGGCGTCTTGGACTGATGTAGGATGGAATTATGGGCCTGGTGGCGATGTACCAGAACTGCAGAACCGCATCCAGGAGCTTATTGAGAGGGACATAAATCTTGTCAGCATAATGCAAGTGATGTTAATCCGGCGGATGTTGCCGTGCAAATGTCGGCCTCTCCGGATGTGGGAGTTTAATCCGGAGGGTCCGTGGACTATTAAGAACTTCTTCGGCCTGAAGCTTGAAGGGATGTGTAAATTATTCTTCGGACCACAAGTAAAGTGTCCGGACACCACCGAGGATGCGGGCCTAAGCTGCAATCCCCTAGATGCCTAAGTAAGTAACCTTAAAGCTGGACACTTCATTTATATTTATCATAACTATTATTCTGAAAATCCCTCCATGACCAGGAATGCTCAACAAGGCGGAGAGAATCAGGTGTCCGGCGCCACTTCCTGAAGGCTCGCCTGGTCCAACCATTGCCAAGATGCTTGGCCGGGCGCTTAGCAAAATCCCCTCAGGGAAAGGCGAAGGAATGGGAAGTGAAGCCGAACTTCACACACTACGCATCCAGACCGGGGGAATCGCTACCTCTCCTATGGAGGATAGTCGGGAAGGGGAGGCTAAAGCCTTCTACCTGCGCGGGAGAAAAAGGGCCGCCTCCGAAGACTTGGAGGCGGAGATGCCCAAGCAAGGGAAGAAGGTATCACCAGGGGGCTCTGCCACGACGGGCACCCTCACCGCCTCGCGCCCACCAACGGGCCAGCCCTCCACCGAGCTGTAAGTTGATCGTTAATTCGAAGGTATGGTGTTTCTTCGAGATCCATAACCGGGACTTCGTCTTTTGCAGTCCGGCGAGCAGCTCTTCTCAACAGAGTTCGTCTTCGGGGGATCTTCTTCCGGAGATGATGGAGAGTGAGACCCCACCCACCTCTCCGCCTCATGAAGCGGGCGACACTGAGGTGTCGTCATGGAGGAGTCCAGATCTGCCGAAGCCGGAGGCTAACACGTCAGTCGCCTTGAGTTCAGAGCGTTTGGCTCCCACGGGGGGCGATGAGAAGGGTCCGGCACAGTTCGATGTCCGGCCGGACGTACTGACAGGCCTTCTGGAGCGATCCGCGCTCTCAGAGGAGCACCGTTCTTTAATGAGCACGGTGCTCACGAAGATTTCGTCCGCCACAAGCGGTTTGAATGAGGCATTTACAAGCCTGGTCAAAGGCTTTGAGGTAAGTAGTGAATAATGCACAACTTTTTGGTTATGAAGCACGCGCTAGGTGTGCTCCCTATGGATAGTAGCCCCTGAGACTATGGTTGCCCGCCATAGGCGGCAAACGGGGGATCATATAGTAATGGCTGCGCTGTACATGTGCGCAGGTATATAAGGATCCGGTAGCTGACCACTCTGTTGAAGTTGCCGAACTAAGGCGGCAGATCGGATCTATTGATGCCAATATCACGCTGGTGAACAAACGGCTGGAGGAGTCGCAGGGTATGTGCTCTGCTTCCCTTATAATGAATGATAGGAAAATGCGAGAGGGGTATAATGTTAATGCAATGTGTTTGTACCGTAGATGGTGCTGCTGCTGTGCAGGCCCTGAGGGCGGAACTTGCTCAGGCCAAGGAACAAGCTCGGGCTAGCAATGCGGCTGCCCTAAAGGCGGCTGAAGAATTGAGAGCCGAACAGGCTGCTCATCGCCGAAGCAAGGAAAAGATAGCTGAAATGGCTGGGGAGTTGAAAAATGCCGCCGACCGGTATGTACTCCTTGAAAAGGAGCATAAGGCTAGTTCGGCCGAGCTGGACAAGGCACTTAGTGCCGCCAAGGAGATGCAGACCGAGATCCTGGGTATGCGGGAGGAGCTCCAACAGGCCGACAAAATCATGGCTGGGGGCTCCTACTTAAATGCGGACGAAGTTTTTGGATCCGAAGTATGCTCCCCTGGCTAGGCGCTGGAGTCCTGCTGACGCATATGCGGACTTGGCGAATAGTACAACTAATGCTGCTAGGTTCTCGAGGGTCAAGGTGATAAAGAAGTGGAGAAGCTTTTCTGGTCGCAGTTCAATGCTCCCACTCGCCCACTGCCGCTAAATGAGAAGGTGGCTGCTGTGGCGGAGCTCCAAAGGCTGTCCGGGCTTGCAATGCGGTCTGTAATAGACCATCTTTGGCCGAAGGGGCCTAAGCCGGACAACTATTTTGGTTTGGTGCAGCAATTCCTTGGGGTAATGTCTCGGATTGGCGCCATGAGGAGGTCAGCATGCATAGAGGGTGCGCGGATGGCTTTTGCCCGCGTTAAAGCCTATTGGACGGATATGGAATCCACCATTATAGCGACCCAGGATCCGGCGGCAGGCCAATATCCGGCCGAGCACTACTTGGCGCAGGTCACAGAAGGTCCCCGCCTAATAGAGGCGCAATGTTCGAAGAATGTATTATTCGAGTGATAAGTCGAATCATTATTAAAAACAATGTTTATTTTGATTATGAGGCTATATTTATACTTTTGACCGGAAGTATGATTGTATCCCCTTTGCATCCTTTTTTTATATAAATATGAGGAATCCGAAAGTTAGCAGTCGTTGGCTTCTGACCCCATGCATACAATACGGGGGTGTTCGCAAAAAATATGCTTAATCACACTTGATCCACCGTCTTGGTCCATTAAGGAGGTGATCGTACGTCGAACTAGGCAACCGGACTATATAGTTGTAACACTTTCGTTTAGCCATGGGGGTCTAACGGTGGGGCTACTATGTAGCCCCTGGTACATTCGCGTGCATCCTAATACGGGCGCGCATGTACATGGCCGGAAAACGGCCCTTCGTTAATGCGGAGGAATTCTAGAGATTCCATTGAGTCTTCGAGTGGTTGAACAGTCTCTCGCTGTATCATGATAGTCAGTTTTCGGCTTTCTCTACTGAGGTGCTCATCTGGAATAACCAGGGCACAATTGCAGTAGTTCTCCTTTGGCCTGCCTTAGCCGATAATAAGGGTATGTAAGGCGGCAAACCCAGGAGTCGGCAAAACCCAACATTTGACCAAAGACATGATTCGGAGCTGATGCATATAAGGCCAGACTCATGACGCCGAACACTCCCAAAGGTGTTCGGGCTTTATAACAGAAGATGGGCTCAAGAATTCCCATTATGAACCCTGTGTTTCTAGGTACGTGCGGTAATCTGTCGTGGCGAAATGACAATAACGACAGTATCCTCTGTGGGTATGGAACCCATGGGATGGTTTAAACAACAAGAGGCAATAGAAAAGGTTTACACAGGGGCTTAATCTAAAAAGAAACCTGTTGAACGGGGCCCTGCTGCACGTCTGCGCCTTTGTCTCCGTTGTGCCATATCCTGGAAGGGTATCGCACGAACGTTGTCTATGGAAAAAAGGAAAACTCATAGGAGAGTACAACGTAAGTATGGGATGGATAGTAAAAGTGTAGGATGTTGGCTTGCCAGTAAGGTTGAGCCAGATGTGGGGCTACATTAAATATTTACAGCCCCTGGTCTCCGTTATGGGATTACATGTACGGTGCCCTGGTTCAGTTGTATCCGGGCTACCGGACTCGTCTAACCGATCGTTGCCTCGTTGGTCGTAATGACCAGTCATGTTTTTTGATATTGGAGGCCGTTTATAGTCCGTCCGCCAGGGCCGTCACGTGTTCCTCTGCGCATGAGGAGCGCTCTGTGATTCCACTAACGGTGATGACGCCACGTGGACTGGGCATCTTGAGTGTAAGGTAGCCATAGTGCGGCAATGCGTTGAAGCGGGCGAAGGCCGCTCTTCCAAGCAATGCGTGATAGCCACTTTGGAAGGGTGCGATGGTGAAGAGTAGTTCTTCGCTTCTGGAGTTACTTGGGGAGCCGAATGTTACTTCCAGCACGACGGAGCCCTTGTCGTGGGCTTCAACACCTGGTATCACCCCTTCAAAGGTGGTGTTGCTTTGGCTAATCCTGGATGGGTTTATCCCCATTCTGCGGACAGTGTCCTCGTATATTAAATTGAGACTACTGCCGCCGTCCATGAGGACGCGGGTGAAACGGTATCCATCGATTATTGGGTCTAGCACCAAGGCCTCTGATCCTCCGCGCCGAATACTAGTTCGGCCGTCCATGTGATCGAAGGTGATCGGATGAGACATCCAGGAGTCTGATGTGGGTACGATGGGCTCTACATCTTGCGCGTCTCTGAGCACGTTCGTGCCTTCTCGTGAATGTGTGAGTCGTGTGGATCATGTTTACTACCTTAACCTTTGGCGGGAATTTATTCTGCCCCCCAATGTTCGGCTGGCGAGGTTTGTCCTCGTCTTCACTTGGTGTTTCCCTCCCCTTGTGTTCAGCATTTAATTTGCTGGCCTGCCTGAAGACCCAGTACTCTCTATGCGTGTGGTTCGCAGGTTTCTCCGGGGTGCCATGAATTTGGCATATTCTGTCCAGGACTCTGTTCAGACTGGACGGTCCCTCTTTACGGCCTTTAAATGGCTTCTTTTGCTGATCAGGTCGAGAGCCCCTGAATCCGGCGTTGACCGTCGTGTTATCCGGGCTCTCTTCCTTGTTTTGGCGTTTGTGTTTATTACACCATGGCTTCCTGTTGCCATCCCTTATTTTGGATGTGCTGGGGTCGCTGGTGCCTTTACGGGCTAACCAGCTATCTTCACCCGCGCAAAAGCGGGTCATAAGGCCTGTTAAGGCTGCCATTGTCCTTGGCTTTTCTTGGCCGAGGTGTCGGGCGAGCCACTCGTCGTGGATGCTATGTTTGAATGCTGCTAAGGCTTCAGCGTCCGGACAATCGACTATTTGGTTCTTTTTAGTGAGGAATCTATTCCAAACTTTGCGGGCGGACTCTCCGGGTTGTTAGATTATGTGACTTAGATCGTCTGCATCTGGAGGCCGGACATAAGTCCCTTGAAAGTTGGCCCTGAAAGTGTCGTCGAGTTCCTCCCAACTTCCGATTGAATTTTCGGGGAGGCTTTTCAACCAGTGTCGAGCTGGTCCCTTCAACTTGAGGGGAAGGTATTTGATGGCATGGAGGTCATCCCCACGAGCCATGTGAATATGCAGGATAAAATCCTCGATCCAGACCCCCGGGTCTGTCGTGCCGTCGTATGCCTCTATGTTCACAAGTTTAAAGCCTTGTGGGAATTCATGGTCCAGTACTTCTTCGGTGAAGCACAGGGGGTGAGCAGCCCCTCTGTATCTTGGTGCGTTGTGGCATGCAGTCGGCTGGTGTTGTGTCCGGTGCTTATTCCGAACTTGTATTTGTCTTGTATGAGCGTTTGGGTGACCATAGTCCCTCACCGGGGTGTGTCCTTTAGATCCGTAGATGGATCTGGCTGCACCGGCTTTCTTATCCAGCCGCTTACGTAGATCATGCGCTATGTCAGTAGTCGCTCTGTTGTGGTTGTGAAGCGGTACGTCTTGTCTCCTGGTCATATTATTCTTTGGTGGAACGGCTACGGCGTCGAATTCTGGCAGCAGTTTGCGTTTTGGATAGCTTTGTATGGCAATCGTCGCCATAGCTTTCTTCAGTGTCTAGCACTTTATTCCATCTGCGACTGAGTGTTTCCTGTGCGGCTTTGAGCTATTGCCTCTGCTTCTTTAGACTTCTTGCTGTGGCCATAAAGTTTCGGTGGAGGTTGTCTCGTTCCACGCGTTCTTCTGTGTTGATGAATGCTTCATCTTCCGGACTGTGTTCCTGTCCTGGGGCGGTTTCATGAGCTCGTCCCACCGGATCGGTGTGATCGGGTATTTGCTCCGAACTTGGTTTGGCGTGACTTGGCTTATCCTGCTCCATCGCTGGGTCCATGTGGTCGTTATTGCCTTCGGGGTTTACTGGTGTATCGACCCTTCTTGCGCTCTTGTCGCTATTTTTGCAATTGCTGGACTTTGAGCGGCGTCTGTGTCGCCTTTTTGGCTTTTGCCCGGGTGTTTTATCTTCCGGATTGTCGCTGTCGTCCTTCTTGGGCGTATCCACCATGTATATATCATGTGAAAAGGTAGTAGTCCCGCGCCCCAGAGATTCTGGAGCTTCTCCTGCATCGTCGTCCATACCGTCGATGTCTTCGGAGTCAAAGTCCAGAACGTCGGTTAAATCATCGATTGTGGCAATAAAGTGGGTGGTGGGTGGGCAGCGAATTCCTTCGTCGCCCGCTTCACACTCAAGCCGGACATAGTTCGGCTCAGAGCCTCCTGACAAAGAGAGAGACTTCAAGAGTTCAGCATGTCGCCAAAGGGCGAGTGCTGAAAGATGTCCGCAGTGGTAAACTCCATTACCGGAGCCCAACCTGGCTTGGCTGGCTCGAGGGTATGCGGACCGGAACCAACAACCGGATACGAGTCCGGGGGCCCGTGGTTACTGGCCTCCGCAGAAGTGAGACCTATGTTCGGCTCTACCGCCGATGAGTGTGCGGCCTGCGGGGCGGGGTCCAGACCTCCGTCCTTAGGCAACACAACCTGCTCCGGGTTTAGATCTGGGGCTACTGTTGGGGTGATATCCCGAGCATTGTCCGACAGTAGGTCTAGGCCGTGATCATCGTGATTATCTGGCGCTCCTGGCACAGGCCCGAATCGTTGAAGATCAAGTCTCCGCAAATATCCGCCGTGTAGCTCAATTTTCCGAACCTGACCTGGTGGCCAGGGGTGTAGCTGTCAATCTGCTCCAGATGACCAAGCGAATTGGTCCACAGTTTGAAGCCGTCGAACACAAAGATCTGTTCGGGGAGAAAAGTCTCACCCTAGACCGTGTTTTTGGCGATTGAAGACGCCATCAAGCCTCAAAGCAACGACACAGAGGAACTTTCAATGAAATCACCAATGTCGGTGTCAAAACCGACGGATCTCGGGTAGGGGGTCCCGATCTGTGCGTCTTAGGCTGATGGTAACAGGAAGCAAGGGACACAATGTTTACCCAGGTTCGGGCCCTCTCGATGGAGGTAAAACCCTACTTCCTGCTTGATTAATATTGAAGATATGTGTAGTACAAGAGTAGATCTACCACGAGATCGTAGAGGCTAAACCCTAGGAGCTAGCCTATGATGGTATGCTTGTAATTGTGATCGGTCTTCTAAGGACCATCCTCTCTGGTTTATATAGACACCGGAGAGAGCTAGGGTTTACATGGAGTCGGTTAAAAGGAAGCAAATATAATATCTGGAACGCCAAGCTTGTCTTCCATGCAAAGGAGAGTCCCATCCGGACACGGGCCGAAGTCTTGTGTCTTGTATCTTCGCGCTTCAATAGTCTGGACGATGTATATAGTCTGGCGGTTTGGATACCCCCTAATCTAGGACTCCCTCAGTCCTCCCAAAGCTCGAGTCCTCACACCCCCTCCGGTGGTGCACATGTGCCATCACGTTCAGCTTGGCGGATCAGCTTAAGTGCGCAGCCACAGCC
Organism: Triticum dicoccoides; assembly: GCF_002162155.2. Lineage (NCBI taxonomy): Eukaryota > Viridiplantae > Streptophyta > Magnoliopsida > Poales > Poaceae > Triticum > Triticum dicoccoides. Next base: position 79,589,767 of record NC_041387.1, read on the forward strand.
GGGGTCCTCCCAATGCTCTGCTCCCCAGTCATCAACAATGTTCAGGTCACTAGGACCCTCATCGATGGTGGAGCAGGGCTTAATGTTCTGTCTGTCAAAACATTCAATAACCTCCAAGTGCCTTACGATCAGCTCCAGCCGACCAAGCCCTTCTTAGGAGTAACTGATGGTTCTACCACCCCGATAGGGCAGGTCCACCTCCCCGTCACCTTCGGACAGCACAAGAACTACCGCACAGAGCTCATCGACTTCGACGTCGCCCACATTTTCCTGCCCTACAACGCCATCCTTGGGTATCTGGCCCTGGCCAAGTTTATGGTGGTGACTCACCATGGCTACAATGTCCTCAAGATGCCAGGAAGCGGTGGAGTCATCACAGTCCCCTGCAAGGAGAAGGATGCAGTGTGTTCTCTTGAGCGTGCCTTCTAGGCGGAAGCAATCGAAGACCCATATCACGGGAGTGGGAGTCTCCCCGAGGCAGTCCCTAAGAAGAAGAAGGCATCGCCTGGTCCGAATCATCCGGAGGCAGGCCCCTCCAGTGGCGTTGCGTCAGGATCCGCGCTAGTTCAAGGAGCTCCTCCTTCTGTCGCATAGGAAGGTGCGCCCGGCGCCCTCCTCGGGCAAGGCTCGGGGGCTCTCTCCTGGAGGTCCACCGACTTTGCCAAGGTCACGAGGGAGGCGCTCGGGCACCACTTGGAGGCGTGCTTCAAGGCACGTTTCGCTCAGGAAGGTACGAGGCAAGGAGGGCCAAACCCTCGGGAGTTCATCAGCGAAATCATTCAGGAGCTGCAGGAGTCAAGAGTCATGTGTGGCAGCCGCCGCTTACCCGCCGTAGCTCCACATCCAGGCGAGGATGGTGGGCTGCGCGTCTGCATCGACGTACCAGGGCTCAACCGAGCTGCCTCTCAGGAGCGCCTCTGGCCCTCGCGCGTGGGACACTGTGAGGGTCTGCCCCACAGCTACGTTCGCATGCCCCTCGGCCTGCCGAACGCAGTCGCCGCTCATCAGCGCCTGCTGAGTAGATTTCTGGAGGCTCAGGAGGTCACGCATTCCGCTGTCCTGGCGGAGATGGAGACGGTCCACGAGGAGCCGCCGGCGCCCCCGGAGCCTCCTGAGGCTCCTGGACCCATGAACTCATGAGGATCGGCTTCTGCAGCGCACGTCATCCGGTACTTTAGCATTCTACATCCCTGGCGTCATCAGGTGACATCTTCCAAGTTTCATTTTCAGCTGGGAGCGCCCCCAGGGCTGCATCATTCCCAGGCCGCGCGGGTCCGTCCCTGCTGTATGTATCTCTTTTGTTCATGTCCTTAGGTTACCTTGTTGGGGGCGCCCCTCGGGCTGCATTATCCCCAAGCCACTCGGGCCTAACCCAGTGGCGTGTATCTCTCTCGCACCCGCCTAAGCTAATTTACCCGTTCGTGCTAACCTGCCTCACTTAATCGCCCGCTCAATTGACACCAACTTATGGAGCTGCTCTCCCAGGCGCCACGCTTGTGCATGGGCCCGTCCCAGCAACGTCGACAAACCTGAGTGGCTGAGCTCCGGCCGCGGCAGCCCCGCAAGGTGCCACCTCACCGGGCCCTTAGTGCCCTCGTCACCCCTCCGGAGCAACCAGTAGCTGGCTGACAATTGTAACGGCAACCATCGTTTTTCTTGTGATGAGTTCGTAGGATCTCTCTAAAGGGGTGACGTCAGGCGAGGCCTTCGCGGTCTCTCGTTCCCTCTCTCCCGCACAAGCCGCTTGCACGTTAAAGGGGGGTACCTGAGCATCATGACTCACGGGCTCTTACTGGCTCTCCAGCCCTCACCTCCTGGCCTTGACCACGGCATCGCGACCTGGCATACCAGCGATGGCTGAGCTCACTCGAGGGCCGGGACCCGAGGATGCAGAGCACAAAGGGGAGTAAAGGAGAGAGGGAAGAAGCTCGCGAGGACCTCGCCAGGCGACTCCCCAGCTACCGGCGTGCGGGCCTGGCGCGACGTCGGGGATGGCTTCAAGCTCCTGAGATAAGTCATTCCCCAGAACTACTATCTATCGCAACACCAACTTTGCATCTAATGCAGCCCCGTAATGGCGACGTTGCACTCCTTTATCACCAAGCGGCGGCTGCTTGAGCGCTAAAGGGCACCTCCCGAGCATCGCGTCTCGGGGGCTCTTACTGGACCTCGGGCCGCTCACCTCCTGGCCTCGACGACGACATCGTGACCTGGCATACCAGCGACAGCTGAAGCCTGCCTGGGGACCGGGACCTGTCGGCACAGAGCATCAAGCCCTCGTGAGGTTAGAAAGGAGGGACAAAGCTGAGGAGGTACGAGCATCTCACACTACTTCACGACGAGGATCATATTGACAAAAGAGACTACAAACACTTTACAAGCCCCCGCGGGGTGCGTTCTTGGTTCCTCGCAGGAACAAAAGACGTGAATCCTAAGGAGTCCTAACTACAGGAACCACAACGGCAGACGCCATCATCAACAGTGGGCCATGTGAGGTCGGCGCCAACCCCATCCAGATCAGCCGCGCCGACCTTCTGGCACGCCGGCCCTGCCTCGGGCACGGCGCGAGCTCGAGGGCTCGTAGCTGTCGTCGCTCATCGCCGGGGTCAGGAAGAGTCCAGAGGAATTGCTGGACCCTCCAGCATGCCCGCTGCCACCAGAGGAGCTACTGGAAAAGCTGGCAGCAGGCCTGGTCCTCGCCGCCCCGGAGCTCCGGCCGCCGCCCCTGGGGCAGCACTCCAGCCGACTTCCTTGCTGGTCGAAGACCTTGAAGAACATTAGGGAGACACCATCGTATTCCAGGTGGATCATGAGGGCCCCCTCCGTTCGGCAGATCCTGGCGATCTCGCCCCAGCCTCGGGTCATGAAGACCTTCCCAAGGGCGACGACTTCGACCTCCGCTTCGGTCGTAGGGGTGCTGCAGTCGGCGTTCTACAGCTAGAGCTCCTGAGGCCCCCACGACGGTATCTCAAAGGCAAAGAAGGCAGGTAGGCGTATCCAGTAGCTCGGAGGCATGGCGGCGTGAAGCACGAGCTCGCGGGAGGAGTTCGCCGCATGTACACCGGGAGGGACGACGCGCACCGCCATGATCCATCGGCGGCGCCGGCGGCGCGGGAGGCGCCGCTCGTCGCCCTCTTCCCCAGGGCCCTCAGCCTGGGCGTACAAGGGCAATGGGTATCCAGGAGGAGGCCGCTCGCACCTAGGCCTCGACGTCTCCTGCCGAGCTCCCTCGTTGAGGCTGCGGAGAACTGGCCGCTTCTTCAGCGGGAGTGGGACGGGCCCCTCTTGGGGGGCCTTCCCCTTTTCTTCAGCGGAGAACTGGCGAATCAGCGCCGTTGTCGTCAAGGTGGAGAAGAAGGAGCAAAACAAGGGGAGATGGACTAGAAGGGCACGCGCCGTTCCGTAGTTATAGCCGGAAGAGGCCAACCGTCGGCCTCCACGATCACAGGTGATCATGACCCGTTTGCATGCAGGGACATGTCTTGTCGGATGGTTGCCGAGGCGTCGTGGGGAAGTGGAGACGCCCACGTCCAATCAACCGCCACGCGGCGCCCAAGGCCGCAGGCTGTTGGGGCCTGCGGCGCTTCGTGCTTTCCCCTTCGCTTCTCAGCTAAGCCAAGTCCGGGCGCGCCTTGGGCCCGGGGGCTACTATCGGTGTTCTAGGAACGGGGGTACACAGACTTGCCTGCCTGCGGCCTGCAGCGTGGCTCAAGGAGTGGCCCAGTACGGCCCAACTTCATCGACTCAAGCTCAAGACCCTCGCGAGGGGCCAAGCCTCGCGGGGCGGATGATGGGCAGCTTCCTCAGGCGCAGCCTCGTCAGGAAGGCTCGCGAGGAGGCGGAGAGATCAAGGCAGGGGTACCTCGTGAGGTGCCCGTGACGTAATCCATGACGACCAAAGCCAGGCGGGCGCTAGGTGTGCGCCGGCCTGTGTAGTGTCCTTTTTTCCTCTTTGGTGCAAAGGGGGAAAGCGCAGGCCAAGGTATCAGGCAATGGCTACCATTTTGGTGCAACAAGACCAAGACCAGCAGAGCGGCAGGATGGAGGTCACCGTGGAGCCCAATACGGCATCATCGTCAAAGTCTTTGGCAGGCGAGGACCAACTTTAGTCAGGATAAGTGTACTAGATGTTACCCTTCAAAATGGCCAATTGTTGGCGCCCTTCCCACTCAATATTTGGGAAGAGGACACCGGATCTAATCCTTCCCAAGAGATAACACCACCACAAGAACATCCCTCGCGAGGCTGTTCTACCCTTGTATGGTTCATCATCAGCCCCAGAGGCAATCCACCACACACACACTGGAGTAGGGTATTACACCACAATGGTGGCCTGAACCAGTATAAACCTCATGTCTCTTGTGTTATTCATCTTTGCTAGTCTAGATCCTTTGCGAGGTGACGAGACGTGAGTTGGTAGAGGAGCGATCTTCGTGCGCACCCCATAGTTCGAACCTTAAGGGTCTGCCAGAACCCGAAATCCGACAATATACATAGACCTGTTGTAGGCATGCCTGTTATTTCTGTTAAAATATGTCGGTGGGAAATGACACCTATGGGATCACAAGAATCCCTACTGTGGTTGCGGGGCGCGGGATCGTGAGAAGAGCGGGACAAGCAGACAGCACAAAGGGGGTTTACCCAGGTTCGGGCCGCAAAGATGCATAAAACCCTACGATCCTGCTTTGGTGGATGTATTTAGTGTTCTTGAGCTCTTGAACTAGCTCTGGGTGTTGCCAGGTTCCAAGGAGCCGGATCCCTCTCCCGTGCGCCTTGGGCCTCCTTTTATAGGCGAAAGGGGCTGCCACAGTGGCACACAGGAGGTGGAAAGTGCTACAGCGTTATGATCTTATCGCTGATATTACATGACATTAAATGCAGGGCTTAGGTGTCCCTTCACTTTATGGGGATGGGGGTGAGGCCCATCCCGTCCGTCGCTGCCACTCATGGCTTTGACACGCGCCCTGGCCAGCGGTGCATGCAATGCCATGTAGGCAGGCAGGCAGCTAAGGTGGCGTGGCGGTGGAGCTTCCACGAAGGGCTACATGATGCCACGCAGGTGCCTCCCAACTGGTTGGGTCGGCAGCTGCATGCGAACGCCGGCGGCGGAGACTGGCGCGGGCCTGGCAGTGGCCCTGCTGGCGTGCCTGGCGAGGGTCTTGCCGGGTGGCCCAGCAAGGGTCCTGCCGCGGCACGCCGTCGTCCCTGGCAAGGATCTTGCCGGGAGTCTTGTGCGCTTCCTCGGCAAGAACCTTGCCGAGGATTGTTGCCTTCCAGTCTTCATTTGATCTTGACTCTTCTTTGTCTTCACAAAGATCTGCATGCCACCACGGAGGTGCCTCCCGAGCTCTGTCCCAAATGTGTTTATAGCGTTAGTGGGCTCGAAGGCGGCCCGCGCAGCTGGTGTGGACTAGCTGCCCCGGCAAGGGTCTTGCCGGAGCCGCTAAGGCTGCCTTCGGCAAGGGTCCTTGCCGGGGAACCTGCGTTGCCCGTGCGACCTTTGTGGCCTTGGTCCTTGATGTTGCTTTGTTCGCCTTGTGCCTTCGGCTTCTTTCCGGCTTCCCTCTCCTGCCCTGCTATGCGTGGTCGTGGTGGGTGGCTCTGACTTCCCGTGCACAAGTAAAGGGGTCAAAAGCAGAGCCCCTACTTTTGTACACCGAGAGGAGCCCCCGGGCCTGGGCCATACATAAGCGCAGCATGTTGTTGGGCCAGGCCTAGAATGGTGCGCGGGCAGTTGGGGTTGATTTTTACCATGGTCACTGCTCCGTCCGCTGCACTTCCCCCATGACCCACGTTGAACGCGCAACGTGGGGGTCGTGCGTGCGTATGACGGAATCATGCTTGCGTCATCCCGTGGTGGACAGTAAAGAGGCGTCTTGCGTGTCTCTTTGAGACCGCAGGGCTACTGCTCATTTAATGTCCTTGCTTGGGAACCGTCACTCCACGCGTCCCACCACGCCCATCCTTTTGCGCCATGTTCGCTGCATGCATGATGCAGAGCGAATGACAGGCGCGCGGGACGTGAGAAGTCGTGCGCGTGCGCGGGTCGATTCCCACGCGCCTTCAATGGAGCGGGGAGGGCGGTCGACGGCCCCGCTTGCTATCACTTCAACAGGCCGGATTGGCCGAGAGGGGGCGGCCAAGCCTCGCCCCCGCCCCTTTATAAAGAGGGGAGCGGGAGGAACAGTGCTTCTTCAATCCTCCGCCATCTACCTCTCTCAATTCCTGCTTCCTCCTTTCTTCTGCCATGGCGAGAGGGCGCGTCGGCGCTTCATCGGTGGCGGTGAGGGTCTCGGCTCGTCAACGCATCGCCCCTCCCCAAGAGCTCGTGGTGGTGGAGCCGGCTGCGAGGGGGAGGGGGAGGGGGCGAGGCCGAGGCCGTCATGGCGCTCGGGGGAGAGGAGGACGGGGCGGGAAGATCGGCCTCGCCTCCGCCAGCAGCTCCTCCTACGGTGGAAGGTCACATCGGGGACGACCCTTGTGAGTTCTTCATTAGGCTGCGCCAGCCGCCGCGCCGTCGTCTTTGCCTTCCGACTGTGTTCACCTGGGCCATGGAGCTGGATCCACCGCAGGCGTTGCGGTTGCACATGAGGGGTTGTGGGAACAGCAGCATATGGGCCGATGTCGAGTTCCCCGCCCCTCACGTCATGTACCTTCGTCGAGGATGGAAGACCTTCGCCCGCATCCATTTCAAAGTAATGGAGAGCAGCCTCCTCTCCTTCCAGATCTTCGGGCACTTTGGGACTCGCGTAAGGTGCTGCGTGGAGAGCTCCTCCGACGATGAAGAATCCTCCCAAAAGGAGAGCAACAGGGAGGACAGCAGCAGCGACGGGGAGGGTAGCGGGCGACAGGATGATGGGTCCGACTAGGCGTCGGGCGCGTCGTCGCAGGGCGGCACCGGCGACTCCATCATCCGTGTCGCCGGCTCCTTGAACTTCTCGGGGTCACCTCTTGGGCGGCTGGCGTCGGGAGGCTGCGGAAGAGGAAGAGGGCGGGTGGCAAGGCTATCAAGTCGGAGTACGCGGGCACCGACGCCTTCGTAGCGTATTGACGGTCCTGCTGCTTCGTCTTCCAGCTCTTCCTCCGGCGCCGCCATCACCATCCAGCCCCTGGACGGCCGCCGAGGTGTTTCCTCGGTGTCTTTTGCCACCCTTAGCTCGCCTAGGCGCCCCTCTTGCCCTTTTGCCTTCTTGCTCCATTTCCTCAGGAGAGGGACAAGAAAGGGATTACGGGCACCTTGTCTCTTTTTAGTCTTGTAAGCCTTCGGCCTTTGTTATCTTTAGAACTTGTAATCCCCCTGTTCACGTTTTTCATTCCGTATGAACTGTACCTGTATGGGATGTTTTTAATGAAAAGGGGTGTTTGCCGGGCTTTTCATTCGCGGGTGAAACCCACGGCAAGGATCGAATCCTTGTTGCTATCTAGGTAAACATTTTTCCGCCTGGCAACAAGCCTTGCTGTCCCCCCATCTCGCTCAACCTTTCTCACGCTCCTAGCGGAGGCAGGGAGGAGGGGGGTTCGGCCCCCATGTTCTATCCCCTTGCTGCCGCGACTACGACCAACCCCGGACCCAGGAGATGATCCTTTGGTTCGGAAAGAGGGGAGCATGATAGCTTGGATATAAAATGAGGTTTCACATACCCCAGTTCATAACGACATGCATGATAGGGGATAAAAAAGACTTATCTGGACCTGTAGCCCCCGGCAGCCTTGGCTTGCCGTGGACGGATCCTTGCATTTGTAGCCCCCGGCAACCTTGGCTTGCCGGGGTCTGGGCACCGGCTCGTTCCCTTCTTCCGAATAGCTCAGCAGAAATACTTACGTGTCCTGCAAACCAAAAAGGACAAGGAAGAAGCAGAGAGATGCACACTCGACCTCTAAGCTAGGGGTTAGCCGCCGTCTAGAACTGTCAACCCTAACTGATGAGGAGACTCGACCTAGCATGCATGCTATACCTTAGGGCGCCAGCTCTTCATTTATTAGGGCTCAGGGTCTCGCTTGGCTTTGTACAAAGGGTTACATGCCTTGCCGGCAAGGCTTGTACAAAAGGGTGGCTTGCCGGGAGGCCCGGTAGCCGCGCCTTATGTGTAAAACTTGCAAAGATGCTCGATGTTCCAGGAATTGCTCACTGGAATGGCATCTTCGGTCTCCAGGCGGACTGCACCGGGCTTGATGACTCGTGTTACCCAATAAGGGCCTTCCCACTTGGGCGTAAACTTGCTGGAATTCTTGGCCGACTGAACGTGTCGAAGAACAAGGTCGCCTTCCTCAAAGCTCCGAGCATGAACCTTGCGGCTGTGGTAGCGGCGCAAGGCTTGCTGGTAGCATGCTGCTCTCACAACCGCCCGGAGACGATATTCCTCAAGGAGCGTTGCGTCATCTTGCCGCAGTCACTCTTGCTCAAGCTCATCATAAGCGAGCACTCGAGGTGACCCGTGTATGAGTTCTGTGGGGATAACTGCTTCTGCCCCGTAAACCAGGGCAAAGGGTGTCTGGCCGATGGCTCGATTCGGTGTCGTCCGGATTGACCAAAGAACCGCCGGCAACTCATCAATCCAATGCCTCCCACTTTTGCGCACCCTGTCGAAAGTCTTCGTTCTTAAGCCTCGTAGGACTTCTGCATTTGCTCTCTCTGCTTGGCCGTTGCTCCGTGGGTGTGCCACGGAAGCAAAACAGACCTTGCCGCCGAGATCCTCAATGTATTGCATGAAGGCATGGCTTGTTAACTGCGTGCCGTTGTCGGTGATGACCCTGTTGGGCACCCCCAAAACGGCAAACTAGTCCCTTGAAGAACTTGATGGCTGACTGCGCCGTCACCTTCCTCACTGCCTCCACCTCTGGCCACTTTGTGAACTTGTCGATGGCAACGTACAAGTACTCAAAGCCCTCGACGGCACGGGGGAAGGGGCCCAATATATCGAGCCCCCAGACCGAGAAGGGCCGGGAGAGAGGGATGGTTTGAAGGGCTTGAGTTGGTTGATGAAGCTTCTTTGAATGGAACTTGCACGCTTCACACTTGGTTACTAGTGCCGTTGCATCCTGGAAGGCGGTTGGCCAGAAGAAGCCTTGCCGGAAAGCCTTGCCGGCAAGGGCCATTGACCCTAGGTGGGAGCCACATATTCCACCATGTATCTCTACCAATAGCTTAGTCCTTCCTCTCTAGAGATGCACTTCAATTTCACCCCATTCGGTCTCCTTCTGTACAAAACACTGTCAACGAATTGATACAGAGCAGACCGGCGGGCTACTTTTTCCGCTTATTCCTGCTCCTCAGGAAGCTCTCCTACTTGGAGGAATCGGACAGTATGTTGTGCCCATGCCGGAGCCTACGGCTCGACGGCAAGGACTAGAGGCATCTCTTCTGCCGCGGGAGCGGCCGATTTTACGGCCATGGCCTCAGGCCCTACCGGAGTGCGCAGCCCCGCGGCAAGGCCAGCATCCATGGCAGTACCTTCGCCAGTGGCCCCGGGAGGCTCGGACGGGAAGTACTTGCTAGGGCCTAGCTTCCTCCGCTTGTTCTGCCCGGCTGATGGTTCAACGGATGGTCGGGATAGCTGAAGCACAAAAGTACCTGGTTCCATAGGTAGCTTGAGGGCAGCGTGCTTTGACAAGTAGTCGGCGACGTCGTTCTCTGCCCGAGGGACGTGCTCAACTTGTATACCGTCCAAGCGCTCCTCCAGCTTCCTCACTTCGTCCACGTAGGCTTCCATCAATGGACTTTGATAATCTTTGTTGACCTGCCTGACGACGACTTGCGAGTCACCCCTGACGATGAGCTTTTTGACTCCGAGGTCCGCCATGATCCTGAGACCGGCAAGCAAACCGCCATACTCAGTGGTGTGGTTGGTTGACATCTCCCGGGGAAAGTGCATATGGACGATCGGCGCCTTGCAACGAAAAAACTCCACCAAAGTACATGATCCAGTTGCCACTCCTTTCCTCGCTGGGGAGAGTGGTCTGTTGTACCTCTTCGTCAAGCGTCGAGGTCCACTCTCCAACAAACTCCGCCAAGACTCTGCTCTGGATCGTCGAGGTACTTTCAAACTTTAGACCGAAACTTGACAGCTCCAGGGCCCATTCCACTATCCTCCCTGTTGCGTCTGGATTGTGCAGTATCCGTTGCAGCGGGAGGCAGGTGACCACGGTGATTTCGTGCGCTTGGAAGTAATGGCGCAGCTTCCTCGAGGCCATAAGGAGGCCGAAGAGAAACTTTTGCACACCTGAGTACCTCGACCTAGCTCCCTGTAAAAGGGAGTTGACGAAGTAAACCGGGTGCTGCACCATCTTCTTCCTTTGCGCAACTTCATCTGGCCGGGTGGGCCCTACCGCATCGGCGTCAGCCTTGCCAGGATCGAGCCCTGCTGGGGACTCAGTCTTGCAAGGGCCGAGCCCTGCCGGGGAGGGTTCCGACCCACCAACTGTTGACTCTGCCGCTGCTGCTGCCTCTTTTTCGACCTCTCTCTATGCCACCAGTGCAGCGCTAAGCACTTGATTGGTTGCTGCTAGGTATAGCAACAACAACTCTTGTCGTTTAGGCGCAACCAACACCGGGGCAGAGGAAAGGTACTTCTTCAAATCTTGCAACGCCGCCTCGGCCTCTAGGGTCCACTCCACTAGGCCCGTCTTCTTTAAGATCTTGAAGAAGGGAAGGGCATGCTCCACGGATTTGGAGATGAATCGGCTCATGGCGGCAACGCAGCCAGTGAGCCGACGCACGTCCTTGATCCGTCTGGGTGCCTCAATCTTCTCGATGGCCTTAATCTTGTCTGGGTTCGCTTCAATCCCGCGATCTGACACAAAGAACCCAAGAAGCTTGCCGGATGGGACACCGAAGACACACTTCTCAAGGTTCAATTTGAGGTTGATCTTGCGCAGGTTTCCAAAGGTTTCCTCCAGGTCTTGCACGAGCGTTGCTTTGTCCTTGGTTTTGACCACTATGTCATCCATATAAGCTTCCATATTTCTATGTAGTTGGTGTTCAAAACCAATCCGGACTGCTCTTGCAAAGGTTGCGCCAGCACTCTTCAACCCGAAAGGCATCCGTAAAAAGCAATACATACCACATGGGGTGATGAATGTTGTCTTTTCTTCGTCTTCTTTTGTCATGAAGATCTCATGGTATCCTGAGTAGGTGTCGAGGAATGATAACAGGTCACACCCAACCATGGCGTCAACAATCTAGTCGATGCGCGGTAACGGGAAGGGATCCTTTGGTCAAGCCTTATTGATGTTTGTGTAATCAATACACAGTCTCCACTTCCCGTTTTCCTTGCGCACTACTACCGGATTGGCCAAGCACGTCGGGTGGAGCACTCCTCTTACCAAGCCTGCCGCCTCTAGCTTCCTGGTTTCTTCTGTGATGAACTCTTGCCTCCTCAGAGCTTGCTTCCTGACCTTCTGCTTGACGGGCCGCGCATGAGTACATCAGCAAGGTGGTGCTCAATCACTTCCCTGAGAATGCTGGGGATGTCGGAGGCTTGCCATGCAAACACATCGACATTCGCCCGCAGGAAAGTGACGAGCTCGCTTTCCTATTTGCTATCGAGGGTGGAGCTTATGGTGAAATCCCCACCCATGCCGTCCTCCTTGATGGGCACCTTCTTGGTCTCTGGCGGTGCAGCTCTGGACTTCTTTCTCTTGACGGCGGAGCTCTCTGGCACGTCCTCGACGGCAGCGCAACACCCTGAAAAGGTGCGCTTGCCGGAGTGGGTGAGAGGGGTCTCATCGGTCTTCTCTCCTCCCGGGGTTCCGTCGGCAGGAGTAGGTGCCTTAGCGGCAGCTACTGCAGCTGCTTCCCCGTAGAGTTGGTCAGCGCAAATCAATGCATCTTTCTTGTCGGAGGGGATGGTGATGATATTCATCGGCCCGGGCATCTTCAGCATGTTGTAGGCATAATGTGAAGCCGCCATGAACTTGGCTAGTGCCGGGCAGCCGAGGATCCAGTTTTAAGGCAAGGGGATCTCGGCTACATCGAAAACAATCCTCTCCATCCTGTGATTCAGCTCACTTCCGAAGGTCACAGGCAGCGTGACCTTTCCCTTCGGTTGGCTCCTCCCCGGGTTAAACCCTTGGAACGTGCCCGTCTCCTTGAGGTCTCCATCAGGGATCTGTAGCTTCTTGACAACAACAGGTGAGATCAAGTTCAGGCCGGCCCCGCTGTCGACCAACATCTTTGTCACCTTGAGGTTGCGGATCATTGGGGAAACCAGCAACGGCAATCACCCGACCGCAGTAGTGCGGTCAAGGTGGTCCTCGGTGTTGAAGATGATGGGCGTGCTGGACCATTTCAGTGGCCTCCATGCGTCAAACGACGGCTCCACCGCTGTGATCTCACGTGCCCACTGCTTGAGCTAGCGGTGAGATGTATGTAGCGAGGCGCCACCATCGATGCACATGGCCTTCATGGCTTTCTGGAACTCATGATCACCGGACTCGTCGTCCCATCGTGATCATCGTCTTCTTGCTTCTTGTCGCGGCCCTGGGTGGGACTCTCCTGCTGACTATCTTTCCCGCGGCGACCTCCTTGGCCGTCACGTTTCTTGTAGGACCCTTCGGCACCATCTTGGCCCTTCTCCTTGTCCCTCCGCTCATACTCGGCCTTCTGCTTCTCAACGAGCAGCTCTACTTGCCGGCAGTGTTGGAGGTCATGGCCCTTGGTGCGGTGGATCTTACAATACTGCTTGTTGGAGCCTCCTGACTTGTCGGCGGCCTCCAAGGGCCGGCAAGCGACACACCCGGCAACTTCCTTGCCAGGGTCGCTTGCCTTGGTCTTCTTGGTGGTGCCGGTGTCGTCAGATCCCACGATGGCAAGCACAGCCTTAGCTTTGCGTTTCCTGTTACGGCGCCGACCCTTCTTCGCTGGGGTGGTGGTATCGCCAATGAAGTCGGTTTCCACACTGGCATCTTCGTCGGGGTACTTCTATCGGAGTTATGGGCCACGGGTAGGCTAACCCGGGTCCCAAGACCTTTCAAGACATCGGGGCCGGCCGCGCCCCTCAGGCCGAGTCCCAGGAGCAACCCTAAGATATGCCGAGTCTGAAATGCCGACTCCAAGACAAGTCGAGTCCCAGACGGCGACTCCGACATGAGCCGACTCCAAGACAAACCGAGTCCCAGACGGCGACTCCAACATAAGCCGACTCCAAGCTGGCGACCTCCAGAGAGGCCGACTATGGAGAGTTGGCCCGTGGCTCCTCCCTCATCTCAAAGTACGACGCGGGGTACGGTCACGGCATGGCCGTTTCCCCCTGCTTACGAGGGCCCGGCATGGCTACAGTGGGCCGTATCGCCGGAAGATCTCCGGCGAAGCGCGGCACTGTTGCCATGCCTGCCTTGACCTCAGCCACAGTGAGCGGCACACTGTGGCCACGACACCGGCCTGTACGATCTGAAGACGGCGGGGCCGCCTGTCAGTGGGCGAGCCAAAGGCGGCCCGAGCGCCTCAGAGACGGCCCTGAGGGAGTCGGCCTCCCTGGAGTCGGCCGACTCCCCCCCAGGGCCCCACGAGCCATTAACCCGACAAGATGGGGAATGGCGACAGGGATCGCCCGATAGACGGCGGCACTGTTGCCACGACCCAATGACCGAGCCTGCGTCATCAGGAGCACTGCTACGGTGTCAAGCCTGTCCGCGGGACCCACCAGTCGGCGGGCCCCAGAAGCCGGCGGGAAGGACGGCCGCCTGAGAGTCAGACGGCTGGGACCCGCGCCCAACAGGATTACTATTGTACCCCCGGGGGGTAGGCCTATATAAACCCCCCGGGGCACCCATGCAAAGGGTTCGGACATTGAGATAGTTAGACCAGATAGACAGGGAGGAGAGAGCTAGCCCTGCCCTCTCTTACCTCCAGATACAGCTCTAGGAGCACCATTGTAGTCACTTTGCTTTAATGATCATGCGGAGACCACGCAGAGCAGCAGTAGGGGTGTTATCTCCTAGGAGAGCCCTGAAGCTGGGTAAGTTCCGCCGGCGTGCATGTCTTCGCCTCATCCCGCTTCCAGGCACCGGCGACGTTCTACTCGCCCCCACCATGATAAGCCATCCTTTGGCATATGTCGTATCCAACCCCCGACATTTGGCGCCCACCTTGGGACCTCGTGCACCATCGTCCGGAGATCTGCTCTGGACGAGAACCCTGTTCGTCCCTTGCGAGCACAGCCAGCCCGGCACGCCGGATGGCGTCTGTGCCGACGCGCTGCACGGTGCTGAGATCGCCTGTGCGGCCAGTAGCCTCGCCGATCTTATCGGCGAGGTCCGCCTCTCCGATGAGCCTGCGTCCGACGCAGGCACGAGTGGCCCCGAGAGCCTCCTCGCGGGCCTCCTCGACCAACTCCACGTCGCCGATGAGCCTGCCGCGGACCTGGAGTCCATAGGATCTACCGACCCGATGCTGGTCGACTCCGACACCGCGTCGCTCGACGCGTTCCCCACCAACGTGGTGTTCTACGACGAGCCGCTCTCTTACGAGGTCCTCGTCCTCGATCACGGCGAGCGCTCCAGCGAAGGGGCGCACGACCCACTTGACGCGGCCCTGCGAGACCTCGCAGCGCCGATTCCGGAGGACGCCGACGCCGAGACGCTGGAGGCGCTCCGCCTTCAGCTTGGTGCGACGTCTCGGACGCCGACTGGCGGGGCCCGTGGGAAGAAGGACAAGGAGCCGGCTGTCAGCCACAGTCGGAGTCACATCACCATCGAGCGCGACCAAGACGGCCGCCCCAAAGGGGTGGAACGGTGGGACGACTACCTGCCTCCCCCTCCTCGCAGAGAAAGGCGAGTCTCCCCGTCGCCTGTGGAACATCCGACTCTCGGCGACCGCCTTGGCCACCGAGAGGGAGTCGTAGAGACGACGCCCGCCACCGGAACGACCGATTCCACCGGTCCCTGGCGCTGGAAGAAGAAGACGAGTTGGGTCCCCCCTGCTTTGGACCCCGCATCCGAGATGAGCCCTTCCCCAAAGGGTTCACGGTCCCCCGAGACACGCCCAAATATACCAGCACCGTGAAGCCGGAAGATTGGCTGATCGACTACTCCACAGTCGTCAACATAGCGAAAGACAGCAAGCGTGTTGCCGTAAGATACGTCCAGCTCATGCTCCAGGGCTCGGCCCGGACGTGGTTAAACAGCCTGAAGCCTCGCAGCATCAACAGCTGGGTCAACTTCACCGAGGCTTTCGTCCGCAACTTCACGAGCACGTACAAGCGACCTCCCAAGCCGCGCCAGCTCTCCTTGTGCGTACAAGGCCCTGACGAGTCTACTCGCGACTACCTCACGCGCTGGGGCGAACTCCGGAACTCCTGCGGGGGCGTGCACGAGGTGCAGGCCATCGAGTACTTTACTGCCGGGTGCAGAGAAGGCACCCTCCTCAAGCACAAGCTCCTCTGCGACGAGCCGGAGACCCTCGATGAGCTGCTGATCACAGCGGACAAGTACGCCACGGCCGACTCCTCCATGAAGGCGGAGATTCGGGTTAGCACAACAGGCAAAGTCGCCCCTCAGGCTCCAAGAACTCCTGCTGGAGACACCAGTCGGTGGCAACAGCAGAATGACCAGAAGCGCAAAGCCCTGCAGCCGACTTCCAGCAGTCGGCAAGTGGCAACAGCAGAGGACCAGCAGTTGGAGGGGCCGCCTCCGGCGAAGCGACAGAAGGGCGGCAAGTCCAACTGGCTGCCGGCTTTCTCCTACGAGCATACTCTAGATGGTCCCTGCAAGTTCCATAGCGGCGCGAAGCCGTCCAACCACACCACCAGGAAATGCCACTGGCTGACCAGAATCGCCAAGGGGGACGGCCTGCACCCTCCCCCTCCTGCTGGGCCGCCTCCTCCACAGCCGCCCCAGCAGCCGGCCGTCAGGCCAGTCGGCGCGATACAAGATGAGTTCCCAGACGAGCATGGAGCCTATGTGGTATTCACCAGTGTAGCAGATGACCGACGCAGCAGGCGTCAACAGCAGCAAGAAGTAAATGCAGTTGCATCATGTACTCCAGAGTTCATGCATTGGTCCAAAAAGCCTATCAGTTGGAGCAGAGCTGATCACCCAGAGGTGATGCCGAGTCCAGGCTCCTACGCCTTGGTCTTGGGCGCCACACTCGCCACAGATAGGCGGGCCGCTCGCTTCTCGCGAGTGCTGATAGATGAAGGCAGCAACATCAACATCCTGTACAAGGATACCATGGAGAAATTAGGAATCAAGCGAAGACAGCTTTAGAGCAGCCGGACTGTGTTCCACGGAATCGTCCCTGGCCTTTCCTGCTCACCGATCGGCAAGATTCTGATAGACGTCCTCTTCGGAGACAAAGATCACTTTCGCCGAGAGCCAATCCGGTTTGAGGTGGTGGACCTTGACAGCCCATATCATGCACTGCTTGGCCCACCCGCCTTGGACAACTTCATGGCGGTCCCCCACAACGCCTACCTCAAGATGAAGATGCCGAGTTCCAAGGGAATCCTGACCGTGTCCGGCGACTACAGGAAGTCGTCCGCTTACGCGGCCGAAAGCAGTTGGCTGGCCGAGTCCTTGGTGATCGCGGCTGAGAAACGGCTTCTGGATCGGATTGTGGCGATGGCCGTCAAGCAGCCCGAGTTATCGCCCGACCCCAAGGAGTCGGAAGCAGAAGGATCATTCAAGCCGGCCAAAGAAACAAAGAAGATACCGTTTGACCCGGAGCACTCGGAGAGGTACGCTGTCATGGGCACAGGCCTTGACAGCAAATAGGAAGGCGAGCTCGTCGATTTCCTCCGTGAGAATCGCGACATCTTCGCATGGTCCCCCAAGGACATGCCTGGTGTCCCGACGGAATTCGCCGAGCACAAATTACATGTCTGATCTGATATGAAGCCCGTCAGGCAGCCCTTGCGCCGCCTGTCAGAAGAAAAAAGAAGAGTTGTTGGAGAAGAAATAGCCCGGCTCCTGGCAGCCGGCTTCATCATGGAAGTGTTTTTTCCAGAGTGGCTAGCGAACCCAGTGCTAGTGCTGAAGAAGAACAAGCAATGGTGGATGTGTATCGATTACACGAGCCTCAACAAGGCTTGCCCCAAGGACCCATTTGCCCGGCCAAGGATTGATCAGGTGATAGACTCCACAGCCGGATGCAAGCTGTTGAGTTTCCTAGACGCATATTCGGGATATCACCAGATCAAGCTGAACCCGGCCGACAGACTGAAGACCGCCTTCATCATGCCGTTTGGAGCCTTCTGCTACCTGACCATGACGTTCGGCTTAAGAAACGCCGGCACCACCTTTCAGCGTTGCATGCAGAAGTGCCTCCTGAAGCAACTCGGAAGAAATGTCCACGTCTATGTGGATGATGTAGTGGTGAAGACGGAGAAGCGCGGAACCCTGCTGGAGGACCTCAAGGAAACTTTTGAGAACCTGCGCCGATTCCAGATCAAGCTCAACCCAGAGAAGTGCGTTTCCGGAGTACCAGCCGGCCAGCTCCTCGGCTTCCTGGTCTCCGAACACGGCATAGAGTGCAACCCTGTGAAGATCAAGGCCATTGAGAGGATGGAGGCACCCAGACAAGTGTTGGTTGTGCAGAAGTTCACCGGCTGTTTGGCATCCATCAGCCGATTCATTAGTCGGCTGGTCGAGAAGGCTCTCCCCTTGTATCAGCTCATGAAGAAGACGACCTTCTTTGAGTGGACTCCCAAGGCGGACGAGGCTTTTCTCCAACTGAAAAAGATGCTGACTACTCCCCCTGTGCTGGCGGCTCCGACTCCTAAAGAGCCCATGCTCCTATACATTGCCGCCACCAGCCGAGTAGTCACCACAGTCAATGTAAACGAGCGCAAGGAGGAAGGCAAGGCACTACCTGTCCAGAGACCAGTGTATTACTTGAGCGAAGTACTGTCGGCCTCCAAGCAGAACTACCCCCATTACCAGAAGATGTGCTACGGCGTGCATTTTGCCGCGAAGAAATTGAAGCCTTATTTCCAAGAGCATCCAATCACTGTGGTCTGCCCAGCTCCGCTGGCCGAGATCATCGGAAGCCAAGATGCCTCTGGACGAGTGGCCAAATGGGCCATCGACTTGGCCCCCTACACCATCTACTACGAGCCCCGCACCGCCATCAAGTCGCAAGCACTGGCTGACTTCCTCGTCGACTGGGCCGAGACCCAGTACCTGCTGCCAGCACCCGACTCCACCCATTGGCGGATGCACTTTGACGGCTCCAAGATGCGCACCGGCTTGGGAGCTGGCATCGTCCTTACTTCCCCCAAGGGCGACAAGCTCAAATATGCGCTGCAGATCCACTTCGCCGCCTCCAACAACGTGGCCGAGTACGAGGCGCTCATCCACGGGCTCCGGCTTGCCAAAGAACTCGGCATTCGCCGGATCCTGTGCTATGGCGACTCTGACTTGGTGGTTCAGCAATCATCTGGCGATTGGGACGCCAAGGACGCAAATATGGCGAGCTATCGTTTCCTCGTCTAGCAACTCAGCGGATACTTCGAGGGGTGCGAGTTCCTCCACGTGCCAAGGAACGACAACTACCAAGCAGACGCCTTGGCATGAATCGGCTCCACCCGCCAGGCAATACCATCTGGTGTCGCCCTCCGGCGTCTCCTCAAGCCTTCCATCAAGCCGTCACCAGAATCAGATTCAATCTTTGTGCTGGCTCCGCCCGAGGAAGACAGATCCAACTCCAAGAAACACACAGTCGAAGCCGGCCCGGGGACTTCGGAACCCGGCCCGGGGACTGTGGTGGCAAGATCGAAGACTCCAGAGCTCGGCCCGGGGACTGCTCCAGTCGGCCCCGGGACTTTGTCAAATCAGCAAGCGACTGCTGAGTCCAACCCGCCGCCTCCCAGCCCGGCCGCCCTTATCCAAGTCGCATCAGTGGTAGTTGAAGAAATAGCAGCACCTTCATGGGCCCAGCCCATCCTCAGGTTCCTTGTAAACAGAGAGCTGCCAACTGATGAAATCTTGGCTCGGCAAGTGCAACGCCGAGCAGCAGCCTACACCATAGTCAACAGAGAACTGGTTAGGCGCAGCGTTACAGGCGTCTTCCAATGCTGTGTCGAGGTAGAACAAGGCCAAGCAATCCTCAGAGACATCCATGAAGGCGAGTGCAGTGACCACGTGGCCTCAAGGGCACTCGTCGCCAAAGCCTTCCGGCACGGTTACTTCTGGCCAACCGCCTTGGAAGAGGCCAAAGAGTTAGTCCAAAAGTGCAAGGGGTGCCAGATTTTCCGTTCCAAGCCACTTCAGCCAACTTCTGCACTCAAGACTATCCCCATCGCCTGGCCCTTTGCAGTCTGGGGCCTGGACATGGTGGGACCATTCAAGACGGCACGAGGTGGCTTGACTCACCTTCTTGTCGTAGTGGACAAGTTCACCAAGTGGGTGGAGGTGAAACCCATCAAGAAGTTGAATGGCCCGACTGCAGTGACCTTCATCGCTGACATCAAAACTCGGTACAGCATCCCACACAGCATCATCACTGACAATGGCACAAATTTTGCGAAAGGCGCCTTGGCCCGTTTCTGCGCGACACAGGGCATCCGACTGGACTTAGCGTCCGATGCCCATCCGCAGTCAAACGGCCACGTAGAGCGAGCAAACGGTCTCATCTTATCTGGCATCAAGCCTCGACTCGTCGTACCGCTAGAGCAATCTACCGGCTGTTGGCTTGAGGAGCTGCCAGCCATCCTCTGGAGTCTACGCACGACTCCAAACAAGTAAACCGGCTTCACACCCTTCTTCCTCGTCTATGGTGCCGAAGCCGTCATCCCAACGGACATAGTGTTCGACTCCCCGCGAGTCACCATGTACACTAAGGAAGAAGCAGAAGAAGCACGTCAAGACGGCGTCGATCTGCTGGAAGAGGGCCGACTGTTGGCACTCAGCCGGTCCAGCATCTACCAGCAGAGTCTGTGTCGATACTATAACAGGAAGGTCAGGCCAAGATCTTTCCAAGAAGGCGACCTTGTGCTCCGGCTGATCCAGCGAACAGTCGGCCAGCACAAGCTGTCAGCACCTTGGGAAGGTCCCTTTATGATCAGCAAGGTGCTAGGGAACGACGCCTACTATCTGATTGACGCTCAGAAGGCCCGAGCGCGCAAGAGGGACGACTCCGGCAGAGAGACAGAGCGCCCGTGGAATGAAAATCTTCTTCGAAGATTTTACAGTTGATGCAGAATGTATCACACCACCCCTTTGTATTAAAGTACTAAGACTTTGGGCCCCCCGAGACGAGCTCGGGGACTGCCCTTTTTTGTTATCTGTATGACAAGAATTATGCCTTCGAGTACATTACTTTCATTACAAGCCGCTTGGCACTGGGCCAGACTAGTCGGCCCGGGGACTTGCCGCCTTGCGCTATGAGGAGCTTCCCGCAGTCAGAAAAGTAGTGTGCGGTGCCCAATCCACCTCCTGGCAAAGCCGCAGCTCGCAAAGCGACTGTGAGGCGGGCAGGAGTAAGGAAGAACGGGCGCCCACACGAAAAATGGCTAAGGACCTAAAAGCGTGAACATAGCGTAAGACGGCCTCCAACGTTTCTAAAAAGCAGAAAGCCGACTCATGAGTAGCCGGCTTGCCGTCTTTATTAGCCTCTATCAAGGACGACCGACTCTTGACTAGTCGGCCTGTCGTTTCCTATCCGACTTGCTAAAAAGAAACTCTAAACGGCCAAGTACTTGCCTTCCCGAAGTAGCTAAGCACTTGACCCGGCGACAGTCCGCAGAGCGGCTGTCCGACTGGCAAGGCAGCGACTAATGGAAGGCGGCAAAGGGAAAAGCCTAAAGAGCAGCAGGCAAGGAAAGACGGAAATTGGATAAATATTTAATAGGACCTTGGCCGAATCGATACACCCCGCGGGTGGAATTGTTCGAATCTAACAAAGTTTTCAAAAGATTACTAAAACAGACAGGCGAGAAAGACAGCCTAGGAGGCGGAAGCCGGGATCGGAGGATCGGTGGAGACGGCGGTGTCAGGCGCCGAGGCAGTCGGGTGGGCGGTCTCGGTTTGATCGCCTCCGGCGGCAGTCGCCTTCTCTCGATGCGGCTCGTTGCTGGAGGCACGGTCGAGCTGAGGCTAGCCGCCTGCTCCGTCTTCTGGCACCTCCGCCTCGCCTTCGTCCTCCGCCTCATCCTCCTCCTCGGTGCTGGAGTCGATCACCTCCGCCGAGTCCTCGCCATAATCCGGGTTAATCCCGAACCACTCTGGCGGCACTTCCTCGCACCCTTCAGCCCGCTCGGAGACGAAGACGCTGGTGTCCGTATACTCGGCGATGGCCGCCGCACGCTCGATGAGGGCGCCCTCCACGGCCTCCAGCTCGGCCTGGGCCTCTGACGGGAACGCAGCCAGACAGTCCAGGTCCAGCCCTGGATACCACGCCTTGACGAACTCCAAGGCCCGGGGCGCTCCGGCCCAGGCCGAGGAGCCCTTCCAGGCCTCAAGACGGCCGGCAGCGACCTCCAGCCAGTCGGCAGTACGACTGGCGGTGCGCAGAGCCGGCGTGCCTAGCCAAAGGGCGGCAACCGCCTGATCGCCGGCGCACTGAAGCCGGCGCATCAGACGGTGAGCTAGACGAAGACGGACTTCAATGCTCAGAAGCTGCTCATCGATGGTTCGAGGGGCATTGGCGGCGATCTCCTCACCATTTGCCCTTCGCGCCTCACGGTCAGCCTCGATGGCCAGAGGGAATGCCTGCGAGTGACCAGGGAAGAAGTCTGCCAAGACAAAATGAAGCAAAGTCGAAAAATCAGAAATCGGCCTGACGCATAGTTGGAAGCCCGAAGAAACAAAAGAAACTTACCATCAACGATATCTTTGATCTCGTGGTAGCCGGAGGTCAGCATCGCCTCCCTGTCAGTCCAGGAGGAGCGCTCGCTCTCGAACACGGCCAGGAGGGCGGTCTCCTTCTTCTCGGCCTCGTCCTGCGCCTTCTTGAGCAGCTCCTTCTGCTCGGCCAGCTGCGCCGCCAGCAGGTCGCGCTCCGCGGCAAGCCTGCCACACTCCTCCTCCTTGGCACGACGGGCGGTATTGGCCTCGTCCAGCTGCTCCTGAAGAGCGGCATTGGCCCCTAAAGAACGAAAGAAAGACACAAATAACTGGTCAGCAAGAAGATCGCTGGGAAGATCCGGCCCAACTGCTCGGTAGTCGGCCCGAATCTCGGGGACTACAGCCCGCGGGTGCACCAGCGTGCCCCCGCGAAGAAAGAAGAACAAGAAGAAGAAGGAGATCGCCAGGAAGATCTGGCCCGACTGCTCAGCAGTCGGCCCGAATCTCAGGGACTACAGCCCGCGGGTGCGCCAGCGCGCCCCCGCGAGGAAGAGAGGGAAAAAACTTACTCCGGCTTTCCGATAAGTCGGCAGTCCGCTTGTTCAACTCCTCAATGTTGCGGTTGAAGGTAGTGGCGCGGAGGTTGTGATACTCCTGCAACAAGTCATTGAAGACAAAGTTAGTATTTGGAACTCGCTAGAGGGAGTTCCGAACCGCCTGCTCAACAGCCGGCCCGGAACTTGGGGACTACACCTAGTGGGTGCGCTGGCGCGCCCCCACAGAGGAAAACAAGAATCAAAAAAGAGAAAGAAACTTACCCGAACAGACGTTCGCGCGGCCAGATGCGCCCTGGTGCAGGCTTGAAGGGCGTCGCCTTCAGCGTGTAGCTTCGCCTAAACGTCCAGAAGCAGTTGATTCAACGGCCTGGTACCGCCTCCGTGCACCCACCCAGTGGGCGCGGCGCTTGTGGCCTCGGCGTCTAGGGTTGCTGAGCCGGCAGCGCCGGCCTCCCGAGGTCGAGACACCGAGGTCGCCCTCTCAAGTCGGCGACGCACCGGCGAGACGACCTGAAGAAGCAGCCGCGCCTCGGCCTCGTCCGCAATTGCGGTCGGCGGCTCCGACGGACCCACCGGCCGTTTGCCGTGCGGTCTCCCAGACGGCGGCGGCGGCGCAAGAGTGTCCGACATGGAGGTCTCGCCGCTCTCCTTCTCCATGACGGGGTTCTCGATGCCGGCCTCTCCGGTCTGCCCCGTGAACTCCGGAGGTAGCGGTGCAGACGACAGTGGGGGACGAGCATCGCCGATCGACGATGCGCGGCCTCCTCGGCGTGCCGCCTCGCTGCATGGGCGACTTCAGCATCCTCCAACTTCTTCTGGGCGGAGGCGGTCGCCTTGTCGGCCTCCTCCTTCTCCAGACGCTCGGCCTCCTCCTCCTCACGCTTCTCCCGCGCGTTCCGCTCCGTCGCTTCCCGGAGGTCGATGGCGGGGTCAGGCCGCCGGGTATTGGCGGACGTCTCTGCCGACCCCATTACGGAGGGGACGGCGACTCGCTCGAGGGAAAGAGGGGCCCTGAAGAAGAATGGAGGAAGTATAAAAGAGGAGTCGGACAAGATTCAACTAAGGAAAATAACAGAAAAAGCGTAAAGACTTACGCACAGACTAGGTGCGGCCTCCTCACTTCCCTTCGGAAGCGGTTGGCCTTCGGAGCTGCCTCCTCCCGCCTGGTCGCGGTGGCTGCCCCCTTGATCTTCTTCAGCTTGCCGCCGAGCGCACTCGGCCCGGCGTGACGCCTCTTCAAACCGCCTTGGCCGGCGGAGGAGCCGACCTTCGGCGGATGGCGCGGTGCGACCTCCTCTTCGGCGTCGTCAGTAGGCCAGTCAGCGAAGGTGGCCGAGGGCATATATTCGCCTTCTGTCCCTTCTCCCCCGCCTTCGGTGTCGGCTTCCATCACCGCCGCCCCCAAGTCGGGGTCGTCGACGTCGCTCTCCACGCGATCAGGAACATACTCGCGGGGTTGTCGCGTGGCGCCGACTGTAGGCCGCATAAGGGGATTCTAGCTTAGAAAAACCGACAAGAGTCAGAATCCGGAGTCGGCCGCAAGAAAGACGAAAGAATAGGGGGACGCAGCTTACCACTGGCGGAGGGTTGTCGCGCGAGTACGGCTCCTTGCCGAACTGCCAGTCCTCGTCGAACTCGAAGTGCACGATATGATTCACCAAGTTCGCCACTTCCTTGCGGGGAATCTCCTTGGTGCTCATCCGACATGGGTCTCGGAGGCCGTTCATCTGGCAGATCAGGTGAGGCCGGCCTTGGAGCGGGAGAACTCGGCGCGCCACGAAGGCGGCCAGCAAGTCGGCCCCGCCGAGACCCTCCGACTGCGTCAAGACCCGGAGTCGCGCCACGGCGGCGGCTCCGGCGGGAGTCAACATCTTGACTCGGTGTGACCAGCTGGGGAGCCTCCCAGTTAGGGGAGCAGCGTTGTAAGGCGGCAAGTTGACCCAGTCGCCGTCGGTGGCGAGGTTCTTCACGTAGAAGTATGAGCGCTGCCACATCTTCACCAACTTGATCAGCGTGATGGGAGGAAAAAGGATTGTCGGCCGTCGAGCGCCGCACCGCGATGTAGGCGCCGCACTGAGCCGGCACGCCGGCGACGTGCGTGCCGAGTTTAGAAGAGAAGAATTCTCCCCACAGCTCGATGGTGGGGAGAATGCCAAGGAAATATTCACACAGAGTGGCGAAGGTGGAGAGCAACACCACCGTATTCGGAGTGAGGTGGTGCGGTTGAAGGCTGTGGAACTCCAAGAACGAGCGGAAGAAGCCGCTCGCCGGCAGCCCCAGGCCGCGCATGAGGTGCAAGCGGAACATAACCCGCTCGCCCTCCTCCGGTGCCGGCTGGATCTCCCCCTTCGGCGCGGCGCGGGCGCGCACGAGGTCCGCGCTGGGGAGATGGCGTGTCCGGCGGAGGAACTCGATGTGGTCATCTTCTACCTCTGAGCCGTCCCAGAAGCCAGAGCGCATGGCGGGGGCCGCGACGGAGGAAGAGCTCATCACCGTGGAGCGGAGTGTTCTTGCTCAATGACGGAGGGAGGAGGAAGAGAAGGCAAAATGAGGCGGGGAGCGGGGAAGAATGGCGGGCGTGCTGTGCCGCTCCGCTCCCCCCGCCTACTTATAGCCCTGCGGGCTGAGGAGTCAAGGGGGCGGGCATGGGATTAACTGCGCGTGATGCCCCACGCCGTCCCACGATTTACCCCACGAAGTTACTGCGCGTAGTAACGACGTGGGAAAACCAACCGTCCTCGGCCGCAATGGATCCGTTCATGTGCCGAGGCACGGTAGTGGCGGGCCCTGCCTGACGGCCCGTCGCGTCGCGCGCATGGGGAGGCAGACTGTCCTCTCCACGTGGCGCCACGCGATAGGACCGCCTGATGACTGCGGGGAAGCGTATCAGGCACGCCGCCTGGTTCCCCGCCGTGACTTTCGGGCTGCGGCTCTCCGCTAAAAAACATCTGACTCTCGACAGTCGGCCCAAGAGAAGACGGCGGCCGAGTTTCAGAGTCCGCTCCGGGGAGGTTGAAACTGTTGAAGCCCCACAATGCAGCGTCCGCAGGGCTTCACCAGCTTCGGGGACTACTGTCGGAGTTATGGGCCACGGGTAGGCTAACCCGTGTCCCAGGACCTTTCAAGACATCGGGGCCGGCCGCGCCCCTCAGGCGGAGTCCCAGGAGCAACCCTAAGATATGCCGAGTCTCAAACGCTGACTCCAAGACAAGCCGAGTCCCAGACGCCGACTCCGACATGAGCCGACTCCAAGACAAGCCGAGTCCCAGACGGCGACTCCGACATAAGCCGACTCCAAGCTGGCGACCTCCAGAGAGGCCGACTATGGAGATTCGGCCCGTGACTCCTCCCTCATCTCAAAGTACGACGCGGGGTACGGTCACGGCATGGCCGTTTCCCCCTGCTTACGAGGGGCCGACATGGCTACAGTGGGCCGTATCGCCGGAAGATCTTCGGCGAGGCGCGGCACTGTTGCCATGCCTGCCCTGACCTCAGCCACAGTGAGCGGCACACTGTGGCCACGACGCCGACCTGTACAACCCGAAGATGGCAGGGCCACCTGTCAGTGGGCGAGCCAAAGGCGGCCCGAGCGGCTCAGAGACGGCCCTGAGGGAGTCGGCCTCCCTGGAGTGGGCCGACTCCCCCCACGGCCCCACGAGCCATTAACCCGGCAAGATGGGGAATGGCAACAGTGATCTCCCGATAGACGGCGGCACTGTTGCCACGACCCAATGAACGAGCCTGCGTCATCAGGAGCACCGCTACAGTGTCAAGCCTGTCCGCGAGACCCACCAGTCGGCGGGCCCCAGAAGCCGGCGGGAAGGACGGCCGCCTGAGAGACAAACAGCTGGGACCCACGCCCAGCTAGATTACTATTGTACCCCAGGGGGGTAGGCCTATATAAACCCCCCGGGGCACCCATGCAAAGGGTTCGGACATTGAGATAGATAGACCAGATAGACAGGGAGGAGAGAGCTAGCCCTGCCCTCTCTTACCTCCAGATACAGCTCTAGGAGCACCATTGTAGTCACTTTGCTTTAGTGATCATGCGGAGACCCCGCAGAGCAGCAGTAGGGGTGTTATCTCCTAGGAGAGCCCTGAAGCTGGGTAAGTTCCGCCGGCGTGCATGTCTTCGCCTCATCCCGCTTCCAGGCACCGGCGACGTTCTACTCGCCCCCACCATGATAAGCCATCCTTTGGCATATGTCGTATCCAACCCCCGACAACTTCCTTCCCTCTTTAGCGTGAGCGCATCGATCGGCCAGGACATAAAGTTCGGCCACATCCTTGACCTTGTTCATCGCCAGCTCTTCGCGCATCTTGTGGTTGCGCACGTTCTGGTGGAACGCACTGATCACTGCGGCGGGATGAACATCGGGGATGTTGTACTGCACCCGACTGAACCTTTGGATGTACTTGCGCAAGTTTTCTCCTTCCTTATGGGGGATGATGTAGAAAATCACTCGCCTGGCCATGATATTGGTGACCTCCGGTAAAGGCACCAACAAACTCATGGCACAGATCCGCCCAAGAAGAGATGGAATCCATCGGCAAGTGCATCAACCATGACATAACATTACGCTTGAGTGCCAACGGGAAGTAGTTGGCAAGCACCTTATCATCGTGGGCCCCAGCATCTTGCATCATGATGGTGTAGATGTTGAGGAACTCTGACGGGTGTGTCTTGCCGTTGTACTTCTCGCCAATGTCAGGCTTGAAATTGCGGTGGGAGGGCCACTAGAACTGCCGCAGCTCACGGGTGAAAGCCGGACAACCCACCTCGTAGGGTAGGCCACCATAGCCTCCCGGTGATGGGTGGTCCGTAGCAGGCCCTGCCCGCCTGTCCGACTGGTGGTGCACGTCACATCGGCGCTCGATGGTAGTTCGAGTATCCTCATAATCCCGCTGCCGAAGGACTTGGTGCTGATCGCGGTTGGTTCACGGGTCGGACGATGCAATGGAGATATCATCATGAGCATCGTCACGATGGGTCGTCGCCCGCGGCAGCCAGTGCTAAGGAGGGGAGTACACCGTAGCCGCATCGCCTTCGGCTTGGCCCCTACTAGCAGGGGGTGGCCTGATGGAGCAAAGGCCCACGGGTTTCGCCGGTCGCAACTCATCGTCGTTGGAGATGTCGACGAGGCTCCGGACGGTGGCCCTGCATTCATCAAGCTTTTTCGCCGTGGGGGGGAAGTCGAGGAGGAGCTGCGCGCGCGCCAGGGCTTCTGCTGGCGTGGGTGGCAACGAGAGTTGGGTGGACCGCGATGCGCTTCGACTTCTAACCACGTTAGAAGGAGCCTCGCCACGGCTCCGCAACCGCCCGCTACCTTCATCGGCGCCTCGGCGTGCATGCTGGTCCCCCTCATCCTGCGATGGACGCATAGGGCTTTTCCCAGGGTGGCGCCCTGGGTCACCTGCAAGGCGGTGCTACTCATCGCGTATGATTTGAAAAGAGCGTGCCGTAGGTGCTGGTGTTAATGTCTTGGAGGTCGCCGCGCCATTTGTGGGCTGCACGACGACGCCCCTGGAGGGCCCCGCGCCGCCTGCGGGGGGCTCGACATCGTCTCTGGAAATGGTACCGCGTGGCTTGCCGCATGTCGTACAGGCGACGCCGCCCACCGGGCCTGGACTTCTAGGGCGATGTCGGTGTTCGCAGGCTGTGCCACGGGTTCTCTCCATGACTGGCCCGCTACTGGCCCGCACCGGCGATGGCAATCCGGTCCCAAACAAGCCAATCGCCATGGTCGTCTTCTTCTTAGGTGCCATGGCGATGATGAGCTGCTGGGCCAACTACTAGACCAGATTCTCACAATTGCGCCCCCTACATGGCGTGCCAAAGATGTCGGTGGGAAACGACACCTATGGGATCACAAGAATCCTACTGGGGTTGAGGGGCGTGGGATCGTGAGAAGAGCGGGACTAGCAGACAGCACAAAGGGGATTTACCCAGGTTCCGGCAGCAAAGATGCGTAAAACCCTACGATCCTGCTTTGGTGGATGTATTTAGTGTTCTTGAGCTCTTGAACTAGCTCTGGGTGTTGCCAGGTTCCAAGGAGCCGAATCCCTCTCCCGTGCGCCTTGGGCCTCTTTTTATAGGCGAAAGGGGCTGCCACAGTGGCACACAGGAGGTGGAAAGTGCTACAGCATTATGAGCTTATCGCTGATATTATAGGACAAAGTGCATTAAATGCGGGGCTTAGGTGTCCCTTCACTTTATCGGGGACGGGGGTGAGGCCAGTCCCATCCGTCACTGCCACTCCTGGCTTTGACACGCGCCCTGGCCAGCGGTGCATGCAGTGCCATGTAGGCAAGCAGGCAGCTGAGGTGGCGCGATGGTGGAGCTTCCATGAAGGGTTGCATGTTGCCATGCAGGTGCCTGCCTAGCTGGTTGGGCCGGCAGCTGCATGCGAACGGCGGCAGCAGAGACTTGCTGGCGCGGGCCTGGCAGTGGCCCTACTGGCGCGCCTGGCGAGGGTCTTGCCGGGTGGCCTGGCAAGGGTCCTGCCACAGCATGCCGTCGTCCCCGGCAAGGATCTTGCCGGGGGTCTTGTGGGCTTCCTCGGCAAGAACCTTGCCGAGGATTGTTGCCTTCCTGTCTTCATTTGATCTTGACTATTCTTTGTCTTCACAAAGATCTGCATGCCACCACGGAGGTGCCTCCCGAGCTCTGTCCCAAATGTGTTTACAATGTTGGTGGGCTCGAAGGCGGCTCGCTCAGCTGGTGTGGATGAGCTGCCCCGGCAAGGGTCTTGCCGGGGCTGCCTTCAGCAAGGGTCCTTGCCGGGGCAACCTGCGTTGCCCGTGCGACCTTTGTGGCCTTGGTCCTTGATGTTGCTTTGTTCGCCTTGTGCCTTTGGCTTCTTTACGGCTTCCCTCTCGTGCCCTGCTATGCATGGTCATGGCGGGTGGCTCTGACTGCCCTTGCACAAGTAAAGGGGTCAAAAGCAGAGCCCCTACTTATGTACACCGACAAAATAGGAGATCATTGTTATCATGGTTTATGTGATATGGGTGCTAGTGCTAGTGCAATACCTATTTCCTTATACCAAGAAATTATGCATGATATTGCACTCGCTGAAATAGAAGGTATTGATGTTACTATTAAGCTTGCCATTAGAGATACTATTTCACTAGTTGGGATTGTTAGAGATGTGGAAGTTTTGTGTGGGAAAGTTAAATACCCTGCTGATTTCCTTGTTCTGGGTTCCCCAGAAGATGACTTTTGTCCCATTATATTTGGTAGACCCTTCTTGAATATTGTTAATGCTAGGATTGATTGTCAAAAGGATATTGTTACGATTGGCTTTGATAATATGACTCATGAGTTTAATTTTGCTAAATTTCGTAGACAACCCCGTGATAAAGAATTACCTAGTAAAGATGAAATAATTGGTGTTGCTTCTATTGTCGTGCCTCCTACTGATCCGCTAGAACAATATTTGCTAGACCATGAAAATGATATGCTTACGAATGAAAGAAGGGAAATAGGTGAAGTATTCCTTCAGAAGGTTCCTATCTTGAAACACAACTTACTTGTTGAAATCCTAGGGGATCCTCCTCCACCCAAGGGTGATCCCATGTTTGAGCTCAAACAATTACGTGATAATCTTAAATATGCTTATCTTGATGAAAAGAAGATATATCCTGTTATTATTAGTGCTAACCTTTCAGAGCAGGAAGAGGAAAGATTATTAAGAACTCTGAAGAAGCACCGTGCTGCTATTGGATATACTCTGGATGATCTTAAGGGAATTAGTACCACTCTATGCCAACACAAAATTAAAGTGGAAAAAGATACCAAACCCGTCAGAGATCCTCAACGACGATTAAACCCTAAAGAAGTGGTAAGAAAGGAGATACTAAAGCTCCTTGAGGCAGGTATAATTTATCCCGTTGCTGATAGTGAATGGGTAAGCCCTGTCCATTGTGTCCTGAAAAAGGGAGGTATTACTGTTGTTTCTAATGATAAAGATGAATTGATTCCGCAAAGAATTATTACAGGTTATAGGATGGTAATTGATTTCTGTAAGTTAAATAAAGCTACTAAGAAAGATCATTACCCTTTACCTTTTCTTGATCAAATGCTAGAAAGACTATCCAAACATACACATTTCTGCTTTCTAGATGGTTACTCTGGTTTCTCTCAAATACCTGTGTCAGCGGAAGATCAATCAAAAACTACTTTTACTTGCCCTTTCGGTACTTTTGCTTATATACGTATGCCTTTTGGTTTATGGCACCTGCTACCTTTCAAAGATGCATGATGGCTATATTCTCTGACTTTTGTGAAAAGATTTGTGAGGTATTCATGGATGACTTCTCCGTCTATGGATCCTCTTTTGATGATTGCTTGAGCAACCTTGATCGAGTTTTGCAGAGATGTGAAGATACTAGTCTCGTCCTAAATTGGGAAAAGTGTCACTTTATGGTTAATGAAGGCATTGTCTTGGGGCATAAAATTTCTGAAAGAGGTATTGAAGTTGATAAAGCTAAAGTTGATGCTATTGAAAAGATGCCATGTCCCAAGGACATTAAAGGTATAAGAAGTTTCCTTGGTCATGCCGGTTTTTATAGGAGGTTCATTAAGGACTTCTCTAAAATCTCTAGGCCTCTGACTAATTTATTGCAAAAAGATATTCCTTTTGTCTTTGATGATGATTGTGTAGAAGCATTTGAAATACTTAAGAAAGCTTTGATCATTGCACCTGTTATTCAGCCACCTGATTGGAATTTACCCTTTGAAATTATGTGTGATTCTAGTGATTATGCTGTAGGTGATGTTCTTGGGCAGAGAGTTGATAAGAAACTAAATGTTATTAAATATGCTAGTAAGACTCTTGATACTGCCCAGAGAAATTATGCTACTACCGAAAAAGAATTCTTAGCAGTTCTATTTGCTTGTGATAAGTTCAGACCTTACATTGTTGATTCTAAAGTTACTATTCACACTGATCATGCTGCTATTAAATATCTTATGGAAAAGAAAGATGCTAAACCTAGACTTATTAGTTGGGTCCTCTTGCTTCAATAATTTGATTTGCATATTATTGATAGAAAGGGAGCTGAGAACCCCGTTGCAGACAACTTGTCTAGGCTAGAGAATGTTCTTGATGACCCACTACCTATTGATGATAGCTTTCCTGATGAACAATTAGCGGTCATTAATGCTTCTCGTACTGCTCCATGGTATGCTGATTATGCTAATTACATTGCTGCTAAATTTATACCACCTAGTTTCACATACCAGCAAAAGAAAAAGTTCTTTTATGATTTAAGACATTACTTCTGGGATGACCCACACCTTTATAAAGGAGTAGATGGTGTTATTAGACGTTGTGTACTTGAGCATGAACAGGAACAAATCCTACGCAAGTGTCACTCCGAATCATATGGAGGACACCACGCTGGAGACAGAACTGCACATAAGGTATTGCAATCCGGTTTTTATTGGCATACTCACTTCAAAGCTGCCCGTAAGTTTGTCTTGTCTTGTGATGAATGTCAAAGAATTGGTAATATTCATAGACGTCAAGAAATGCCTATGAATTATTCTCTTGTTATTGAACCATTTGATGTTTGGGGCTTTGATTATATGGGACCTTTTCCAGCCTCTAATGGAAATACACATATTTTAGTTGCGGTTGATTACGTTACTAAGTGGGTAGAAGCTATTCCAACTAGTAGTGATGATCATAACACCTCTATTAAGATGCTTAAAGAAGTTACTTTTCTGAGGTTTGGAGTCCCTAGATATCTTATGACTGATGGTGGTTCACATTTTATTCATGGTGCTTTCCGTAAAATGCTTGCTAAGTATGACGTTAATCATAGAATTGCATCCCCTTATCACCCACAGTCTAGTGGTCAAGTAGAGTTGAGTAATAGAGAGCTCAAATTAATTTTGCAAAAGATTGTTAATAGATCCAGAAAAAATCCTATGGGTATGTCTCCGTATAAGATGGTTTATGGAAAAGCGTGTCACTTACCTCTTGAACTTGAACATAAGGCATATTGGGCCATTAAAGAGCTCAACTATGATTTCAAACTTGCCGGTGAGAAGAGGTTATTTGACATTAGCTCACTTGATGAATGGGGTACCCAAGCATACGAGAATGCCAAATTATTTAAAGAAAAAGTTAAAGATGGCATGACAAAAGGATACAAAGGCGAGAATTTAACATAGGTGATTATGTGTTACTATTAAACTCTCATTTAAGATTTTTGCAGGAAAACTTCTCTCTAAATGGGAAGGTCCTTACGTTATCGAGGAGGTCTATCGTTCCGATGCCATAAAAATCAACAACTTCGAAGGCACAAGTCCGCGGGTTGTGAACGGTCAAAGAATCAAACATTATATCTCAGGTAATCCTATTAATGTTGAAACTAATATTATTTAAACCGTAACCCCGGAGGAATACATAAGGGACACTTTCCAGAACGCTTCAGACTCCGAAAAGGAATAGGTATGTGGTACGGTAAGTAAACCGACTCCAAAACAATTCTAATGGCAATTTTCCTCCATTTTGGAATATTTAAAAATTTATGGAAGAAAGAAGTAATCCGGGAAGGACACGAGGCATCCACGACGGTGGAGGGCGTGCCCCCCCTACAGGGTGCGCCCCATGTCTCGTGGACACCTTGTGTGCCTCTCGGACTCCGTTTTCTTGCACGTTACGTATTTTGGTTGGTAAAATTTCATTATATAATCCCCCGAAAGTTTTAACCACCGTGTCACACAAAAATCCTTTGTTTTTGCTTCGAGCTGTTCCTGTCGCAGATTTAGAGCAATATGTCATCCCAGGATTCGGAGAGAGAAAGCTATGTGGCTGATTACCTTGCAGACCCTAGAGTCTATGGGGACTTGGACCATTGTGGCTGGACCACTGAGGAAGAAGAAGACCATGAGCCTAAGGGAAAGGAGGAGAGAAGTTCAGACGAAGACAAAGTCCCATTACCTCAACCAGGGGATATGCACGTGGAGTTTAAAAAGTCAAGGCTTCCGGATAGAGCAAAGAAGCCCAAAATCGAGTGTATCCCTTTTCGTCTCTTACAGGAAAACCAACAGGAATTGTGCAAAAGAATATTAAACCTCGAGCAGGAGATCGATGATCTAAGGGAGCAAAATTCCATTCTCAAGCGCACGCTGAGAAACAAGCCTACATCATCAACAACTCCTTCTACACCACCTCCGAGGACATAATCACATGGGTATGGGCACTCCCCTTGGCAACTGCCAAGCTTGGGGAAGGTGCCCCGGTATCATATCACCATCACAATCCTATCTTTAACGTTTTGCTTAGGTCGATCCTTTTAGTAATATCTTGATCTAGTAGATTGAAGTCTTGGTATGAATTAGTTTTGAGTTTCCTTTGTGATCTCTATGTAATCGAGTCCGTGAGTTATCTATAATAAAAATTAGTGTTGAGTCAAAGGGCTTTGCTATCTAGCTATGATCTTAAGAAAAAAATAGAAAGAATAAAAAGAATAAAAGAGTTCATATCGATCTTGTGGATAGTGATGACTTCACATATAGAAAGTATGAGGCTTAAAAGTTGTTGAGAGTTGATGAACGTAGTTCTGGTCATCGTTGCAATTAATAGGAAGTAATAAAGAAAGAGAGGTTTTCACATATAAATATAATATCTTGGACATCTTTTATGATTGTGAGCACTCATTAAAGTATGACATGCTAAAGAGTTGATGTTGGACAAGAAAGACAACATAATGGTTTATGTTTTCTCGCATCTCAGTTAAAGTATATTGTCATGGATCATTGAAACATGTTGAGCTTACCTTTCCCCCTCATGCTAGCCAAAAATTCCTAGCACCACGTAGAGATACTACTTGTGCTTCCAAATATCCTTAAACCCAGTTTTGCCATGAGAGTCCACCACATCTACCTATGGATTGAGTAAGATCCTTCAAGTAAGTTGTCATCGGTGCAAGCAATAAAAATTGCTCTCTAAATATGCATGACTTATTAGGACGGAGAAAATAAACTTTATACGAGCTTGTTATGGAAGCAATAAAAGCGACGGACTGCATAATAAAGGTCCATAGACAAGTGGCAATATAAAGTGACATTCTTTCGCACTAAGATTTTGTCTATCCAACCCTAAAAGCGCATGACAACCTCTCCTTTCCTCTGTGAAGGGCATATCTTCTACTTTATGTCTTTTACTTTATGCAAGAGTCAAGGTGATCTTCACCTTTCCCTTTTTATTTTATCCTTTGACAAGCACCTCGTGTTAGAAAGATCCTGATATATATATCCAATTGGATGTTCGTTAGCATGAACTATTATTGTTGACATCACCTAAAGGTGAATACGTTGGGAGGCAACATTATAAGCCCCTATCTTTCTCAGTGTCCGATTAAAACTCCATAACCATAAGTATTGCGTGAGTGTTGGAATTGTAGAATACTATATGATAGTTGAGTATGTGGACTTGCTGAAAAGCTCTATTCTTGGCTCTTTCCAATGTTATGATAAACTGCAATTGCTTCAATGAGTAAGATTATAGTTTGTTAGTTTCCAACGAAGTTTATGTTCCATAGTTGACATTGTGAATAGATTGTTACTTGAGCATGAGAAATCATATGACAAAATCTATATATATTGCTGTTGTAAGAATGATCATGATGCCCTCATGTCCGTATTTTATTTTTATCGACACCTCTATCTCTAAACATGTGGACATATTTTTCAATTTCGGCTTCCGCTTGAGGACAAGCGAGGTCTAAGCTTGGGGGAGTTGATATGTCCATTTTGCATCATGCTTTTATATCAATATTTATTGCATTAAGGGTTGTTATTACACGTTATATCACAATACTTATGGCTATCCTCTCTTATTTTACAAGGTTTACCATGAAGAGGGGGAATGCCGGCAGCGGGGATTCTGGCTGGAAAAGGAGCAAATATTGGAAACCTATTCTGCACAGCTCCAAAAGTCCAGCAACTCCATGAAAGTCATTTTTGGATTTAATAAGAATTATTGGGCAAGAAAAAGTACCTGAGGGGGCCCACACCCTCGCCAGGAAGGTGGTCCCCCCCTATAGGGCGCGCCCCTATCGCCTGGGCCCCCTGGTGGCCCCCGGTGCCCATCTTCTGCTATATGAGGTCTTTTATCCTGGAAAAAAACAGAGGCAAGCTCACGAGATGAAACTCCGCCGCCACGAGGCGGAACCTTGGCAGAACCAATCTAGGGCTCCGGCAGAGCTGTTCTACCAGAGAAACTTCCCTCCGGGAGGGGGAAATCATCACCATCATCATTACCAGCGATCCTCTCACCGGGAGGGGGTCAATCTCCACCAACATATTCACCAGCACCTTCTCCTCTCTAGTTCATCTCTTGTATCCAATCTTGTATCAAAACCACAAATTGGTACCTCTGGGTTGCTAGTAGTGTTGATTACTCATCGTAGTTGATGCTAATTGGTTTACTTGGTGGAAGATCATATGTTCAGATCCTTAATGCATATTAATAATCCTCTGATTATGGACATGAATATGCTTTGTGAGTAGTTACGTTTGTTCCTGAGGACATGGGTGAAGTCTTGCTATTAGTAGTCATGTGAATTTGGTATTCGTTTGATATTTTGATGAGATGTATGTTGTCTCTCCTCTAGTGGTGTTATGTGAATGTCGACTACATGACACTTCACCATTATTTGGGCATATAGGAAGGCATTGGGGAATAATAAGTAGATGATGGGTTGCTAGAGTGATAGAAGCTTAAACCCTAGTTTATGCGTTGCTTCGTAAGGGGCTGATTTGGATCCATATGTTTCATGTGTTGCTTGCAATAGGGGTTAATCATAAGTGGGATGCTTGTCCAAGTAAGGGCAGTAACCAAGCACCGGTCCACCCACATATCAAATTATCAAAGTACCGAATGCGAATCATATGAGCGTGATGAAACTAGCTTGACGATAATTCCCATGTGTCCTCGGGAGCGCTTTTCTCATTATAAGAAATTGTCCAGGCTTGTCCTTTGCTAAAAAAGGATTGGGCCACCTTGCTGCACCTTATTTACTTTCATTGATTGTTACTCGTTACGAATTATCTTATCACAAAACTATCTATTACCTACAATTTCAGTGCTTACAGAGAATACCTTACTGAAAACCGCTTGTCAATATACTCCAAAACCCTCAACCACTTTCTCATTTCCACATATGTCCTAAACCTAAAAGTCAAATTCAGCTGCACCGATTTGATCTATCCGGCACCACCGAGTTCATTTGACATAGCCACTTCCACAAACCCTAATCACTTCGATCTCACCGATAGGGATCTCGGTCTCACCGAGATGGGATTGCAAACTCTCTGTTTCCTTTTTGTAACATTTTGGTCTCACCGAAATGAGAAAATCGGTCCCACCGAGTCTGCATTGCAAACTCCCTGTTTCCTTTTCGTAACACTTCGGTCCCACCGAAGTCAGTGAATCGGTCCCACCGAGTTTGCCTGACCAACCCTCTATGTACCTATTGCTGAAATCGGTCCCACCGAGTTTATGTGATCGGTCACACCGAGATTACGTTGTGCCCTAACCCTAGCACATCGGTCTCATCGAAAACTCTAGCGTTCATATTTTGACCTGAATCGGTCTAACCGAGTTTGTTGATTCGGTCCCACCGAGTTCGGGAATCTGTCTGTAACGGTTAGATTTTGTGTGGAGGCTATATTGTAACACCCCAGATTCGACGCGCCAGGTGTCCACCAGTTATTCGCCATTGTTGTCATGTCATTTGCTTGCATGTTGCATTTTTTCCATGTCATCATCTGCATTTCATCTGCATGTTTTTCAAAACTTGCATCCGTTCGGGTTCCACCGGTTCTCTCTGTTGTCCGTTCGGAGTCCAGACCTCTCGCGCGTGCCCGTCGCCCCTCTCAGACCTTGTTTTCGTGTGCGGGTGTTAAACATTCTCGGAATGGACCGTGATTTGCCAAGCGGTCTCGGTACACCACCGGTAGACCTCCTGTCAAGTTTCGTGCCAGAGTCCGTTTGATACTCCAACGGTTAACCGGGGAACCGTAAAGGCCTCTTTTGTCTGCAGCCCAACACCCCTCCAAAGTGGCCCAATAGCCCATCCAAACCCCCTCCATGCTCTCGGTCGTTCTATCACGATCGTGTGGGCGAAAACCGCTCCTCATTTGGACTCTCCTAGCTCCCTCTACCTATAAATATGCCTCTTCCCCTGAAATTCGCGGTCCAAACCCTAGCATTCTTCCTCCTCGCGCCGCCGGACATGTCCATCCGCGCCGGACATGTCCGCCGGACACGTCCCTTCGGCCAATCGGAGCATGCCACGTCGCCCGCCGCCGCCGCCAGCCACTCCCACGCCGCCACCTCACCCGCGCCCTCACCATCTCTCTCCTCCCACCACCGCGCGGCCCGCGGAACCTGGATCGGGCCCGCGC
>NC_041387.1:79628065-79733168 GCF_002162155.2 Triticum dicoccoides
CGCCGGCAGCGCCCTGCCCCGCCGCCGCCACCCCGCGGGCGCCCGAGCCCGCGCCCGCCGGGACCCTCCGCCGCCCGCGCCCAGCTCCTCTGCCGCCGCCGCCTGCCTCTGCCCTGCCGGCAGGAGCTCCGGCCACCCCGCGCCAAACTCACCGGAGCCGCCTCTTCCCCGGCGCCCCCGAGCCACTGCCCCGCCTCCGGTGCCCAGATCCGGAGCCCCCGACGCCCCCGAGCTGCTGCCCCGCCTCCCGTGCCCAGATCCGGAACCCCCGGCGGCCCCGAGCCGCTGCCCCGCCCCGCGCCAAACTCGCCGGATCCGGAGCCCCTAACCTCGCCGGCGTCGTCCCCGAGCTCCCCCTCAACTCCGGCCACCTTCCTCTACTCCGGCAATCTTCTCCGGCCCTGCCTCGTTTTCCATGCCATGGTCAACCCCAAATCTGGCAGGGTATATTTTCTCTAAGTCATTTAATATTTGCATTCTGGAGCACTATTCATTATATCATATCTCCTTGCATACTCCTCCATTTTGCGTGCTTAATATGTCAAAATGTTCATCATGAGATGATATTAATTTTGTTCCGCTGTGCCATGTTTGTTTGAGGTCATCTTGATGCCCGAATCATCGTTGCAAGAGTGCTATATGATGTTGACTGCTGTCTGTTAACAGAACTTGATGTTTTGTTATTTTTGTTGCATTTTGTGTGTGCATCTTATGAGCTTGATGTCTACATGTATTTTGTACTACGCCATGCCATATTTACAGAGGTACTTGCCATGTGTTTTTTGTGATTTATGTGGTGACTAGAACAAGGATGCAAACTAGGCTTCGTGATGTTGCTGATTTCAGTCCCTGTTCTGCTGTTATTTTGATGCCATGTAAACTTGATGCTATAGAGAGATCCATGCATATTTTGAGATACTTCAATAAGGATGTTTTGAACATATGTTTATGCTCCATCCAGCCATGCCACTGTTTGCAATTATGGAGTAATATAGCATGTCATTTGCTTGCTCTACTTTTGCTATAAAATGTTTCCTGGAAGATGGTTTACATGTTATTCAATTTTGCCAATGTTGTTGTAGTTGATCCTCGCATGCTATGAGCTTGTTCTTGTCATGTTTAGTTTCATAAACATGTCTTCTTGCTGTTGCTATGCTTATCTTGTCATGCAATGACTTGTGGTGAGTGAATCGAGCTCGCAAACTTGCCTTCATAATTCTGTTAATGCCATGCCCTGTTTGCTGAATCTGTTAATGAAACTTGCTATGTTTACATGGGTGCCATCATATCTTCTAATTTTTTTGGCTCATGGTCAGTAAGGGACTTTTTTTCTATGCAATTAGTAGGGTCATGCCATGCCTTTTTTTGCCATGATAAGTTCCTGTAGCATGTTGTTTGATAGCTCTAAACATTGCAACCTGATGTTATTTCTGCTAAGCCTGTAAACTATTAATATTTGCAATCTTGCCATGTGTTTTGGAGCATGTTCTAGTGATTTATGGAGATAGCTCAGTGTTCATGTTTTGTTATGCTTTACATGTACATCATGTCCATGCCTTTTGTTTTTATGTTGAGATGCTGTAGCATATTGTTTTGATGCTTGCAATATGCCTAATTGCTGTTTTGGACAGCTTGTCCTTTAAACTTGTTTCATGTGTGTATGTTGAACCGTTGCTCCGTTTTGAGTCTGCTCTATATGAAACTTGCTTGATTTTGCATGTAGCTTCATATTATCATGTTGCATCATTGTTTTGAGGTGTTTGCTTGATGTTTGGTTGCATTTAGCATCAATGTCATGTTTAACTTGTTTTGCTCATATCTTCCAGGCCGTAGCTCCGAATTAAATGAACTTTATATGTAACTTGACTAGAATCTCGTGTAGATCATCTTGGTGCATCTTAACTTGCTGTTTAACAACTTGAACATAAGGTTTATTCAGATCTGGACCAATTTCTAAATTTGCATATGAGGACTTACCGGAATTGTTATATGTTGTTTCCGGCCTCATTTAAACTTGCTTTGATGTGTTTCTCTTGTATGCATAATCTCTTGCCATGAGTAGCTTCATGTAGCCTTGTCATGCATCATACTTGGTTGAGCATCATGCCTTGTTTATGTGTGGTGTTTTTACTATAATGTGTGCTTCTCGATAGTTCCTGTTTCGTCGCGATCGTGAGGATTCGTTCGTCTACGCTTGGTTCGGCTTCATCCGTTCGTCTTCTTCATGGACTCATTCTTCTTCCTTGCGGGATTTCAGGCAAGATGACCGCTACCCTGGATCTCACCACTATCATTTCTATGCTAGTTGCTTCGTTCTATCGCTATGCTGCGCTACCTATCACCTGTTTATCAAGCCTCCCAAATTGCCATCTCAGCCTCGAACCTTTTCACCTTTCCTAGCAAACCGTTGTTTGGCTATGTTACCGCTTTGCTCAGCCCCTCTTATAGCGTTGTTAGTTGTAGGTGAAGTTGAAGATTGCTCCATGGTGGACAGGATTATGTTGGGATATCACAATATCTCTTATTTAATTAATGGATCTATATACTTGGTAAAGGGTGGAAGACTCGGCCTTATGCCTGGTGTTTTGTTCCACTCTTGCCGCCCTAGTTTCCGTCATACCGGTGTTATGTTCCCGGATTTTGCGTCCCTTACGCGGTTGGGTGATTTATGGGACCCCCTTGATAGTTCGCTTTGAATAAAACTCCTCCAGCAAGGCCCAACCTTGGTTTTACCATTTGCCTCACCTAGCCTTTTTCCCTTGGGAGTCGGACATCCCGAGGGTCATCTTTATTTTACCCCCCCCCTCGGGCCAGTGCTTCTCCAAGTGCTGGTCCAAACCAAGCGATGTCCGGCGGCCCTGGGCAACCAGGGTCTATGCCAACCTGACGTCTGGCTCATCCAGTGTGCCCTGAGAACGAGATATGCGCATCTCCTATCGGGATTTGTCGGCACAGCGGGCGGTCTTGCTGGTCTTGTTTTACCATTGTCGAAATGTCTTGTAACCGGGATTCCGAGTCTGATCGGGTCTTCCCGGGAGAAGGAATATCCTTCGTTGATCGAGAGAGCTTATCATGGGCTAAGTTGGGACACCCCTGCAGGGTATTATCTTTCGAAAGCCGTGCCCGTGGTTATGCGGAAGTTGGGAATTTGTTAATGTCCGGTTGTAGATAACTTGACACCAGATCCGAATTAAAATGCATCAACCGCATGTGTAGCCGTGATGGTCTCTTTTCGGCGGAGTCCGAGAAGTGAACACGGTTTTGGGTTATGTTTGACGTAAGTAGGAGTTCAGGATCACCTCTTGATCATTGCTAGCTTCACGACTGTTCCGTTTGCTCTCTTCTCGCTCTTATTTGCGTATGTTAGCCACCATATATGCTTAGTCGTTGTTGCAACCTCACCACTTTACCCCTTCCTTTCCCATTAAGCTTTGCTAGTCTTGAAACCCATGGTAATGGGATTGCCGAGTCCTCGTGGCTCACAGATTACTACAACAACAGTTGCAGGTATAGGTTATGTGATGATCATGACGCAAGAGCGATGTTTGCTTGTCTTGGAGTTCTTCTTATGATTCTTCTTCGATCAGGGGATAGGTTCCAGGTCGGCAGCCTAGGCTAGAAGGGTGGATGTCGTTTGAGTTTCTGTTTGTGTTTCATCCATAGTCGGATGGTGCTCTTATGTAAGATGATGTTGTATTCGTGTGGCATTGTATGCCTTATGTATGTATCCCTATCTATTATTTAATGTTGATGTAATGATATCCACCTTGCAAAAGCGTCTTCAAGATGCGCTTCTATCCTTCGTGGGACCTTCGAGTTCCTTTAGGATAGGGTCGCATCTTGGGCGTGATATATATATACCCATCCACCCACTCTTCATTCATGGAGAGAGCCATCAGAACAAACCTACACTTCCACTACTTATTTTCTGAGAGAGAACCACCTACTCATGTGTTGTGACCAGGATATTCCAATCCTACCATATGAACCTTGATCTCTAGCCTTCCCCAAGTTTCTTTCCACTCCAATCATCTTTCCACCATAGCCAAATCTGTGAGAGAGAGTTGAGTGTTGGGGATACTATCATTTGAAGCACAAGAGCAAGGAGTTCATCAACAACACACCATCTATTACCTTTTGGAGGGTGGTGTCTCCTAGATTGGTTAGGTATCACTTGGGAGGCTCCGTAAATATTGTGGAGTTGAACCAAGGAGTTTGTACGGGCAAGGAGATCGCCTACTTCATGAAGATCTACCCTAATGAGGCAAGTCCTTCATGGGAGACGGCCATGATGGGATAGACAAGGTTGCTTCTTCGTGGACCCTTCATGGGTGGAGCCCTCCGTGGACTCGCACAACCGTTACCCTCTGTGGGTTGAAGTCTCGATCAACGTGGATGTACGATAGCACCACCTATCGGAACCACGCCAAAAAACTCTGTGTCAACATTGAGTTTGCTCCCTCCAGACTCCTCCCATTTACTTTCTTGCAAGTTGCATGCTTTACTTTCCGCTGCCCATATACTCTTTGCATGCTTGCTTGAATTGTATTAAGATTGCTTGACTTATGCTAAGTTGCTAGAAACTGCCAAGAACTAAAATTGGGAAAAGGATAAGTTTTTATTTTGTCAAGTAGTATAATCACGCCCCTCTAGACATACTTTCGATCCTACAAGTGGTATCAGAGCTTTGGTCTCCGTTTGCTTTGATTTCCATAGCTTTCGTGATCATAGCCTTGGTTTCACAACCTAGGGGAGTATGTCGTCTATCAAGGGAAATTACCACCATATAGGTCCTTACTTTGATGGTACTAATTTTGCTAGTTGGAAACATAAGATGAAAATGCATATTCTTGGACATAACCC
This sequence comes from Triticum dicoccoides, assembly GCF_002162155.2. Taxonomy (NCBI): domain Eukaryota; kingdom Viridiplantae; phylum Streptophyta; class Magnoliopsida; order Poales; family Poaceae; genus Triticum; species Triticum dicoccoides. The sequence goes on from NC_041387.1 coordinate 79,632,929, forward strand.
AATCGTTTGGGCCATTGTGTGTATTGGTTTGTAAGGTGAATTCTTTGATGGGAGAGAACCAAACCGTGAAGCTACTGCTGAAGAATTGAAGATGTTACAATACAATGTGCAAGCTTGCGATATCCTCTTCAACGGATTGTGCCCCGAAGAATTCAACAAAATTAGTCGTCTTGAGAATGCAAAGGAAATTTGGGATACTTTTATTGATATGCACGAAGGTACCGACTCCGTCAAGGAATCCAAGTTGGATGTGCTTCAAAATCAACTTGACAAGTTCAAAATGAAGGATGGTGAAGGTGTTGCTCAAATCTACTCTAAGATTGCTCTCATCACAAATGAGATTTCCAGCTTAGGAAGTGAAGAGATGACCGAAAAATTCATCATCAAGAAGATCTTGAAAGCCTTGGATGGAAAATATGATACCGTGAGCACATTGATCCACATGATGCCAAATTACAAAGATCTCAAGCCAACTGAAGTCATTGGAAGAATTGTTGCTCATGAGATGTCACTCAAGGATAAAGAAGAGCTTCACAACAAGTCTAGTGGTGCTTACAAAGCCTCATGTGATGCTCCTACATCATCAAATGAGAAACAAGCCTTAAATGATGAACTTAGCTTAATGGTGAAGAACTTCAACAAATTCTAAAAGAGTAGAAGAAAGGAAAGAAGTTCCAAGTCAAGGTCCTACAATGGCAAAAGATCTTCTAGTCGTGAGCGAAATTGCTACAATTGTGGAAGACCCGGACACTACTCTAATGAGTGTACGACTCCCTACAAAATAAGAGAAGACTCACCTAAAAGAAGAAGCAAAAGGGAAGAATCACCACCAAGAGAGAGAAGGAGTAGAGATGATCGCTATGAACGAAGAACCTCTCGAAGGAGCAAGGATTCAGAAAGGAAGGACAAGTCATCAAGGAGCTACACAAAATTAAGACATCAAGCTCATGTTGGTGAATGGGTATCCGGCTCCAACTCCGACCACCACTCCAAGAGAAGTTATCACTCCGACTCCGAATATACTCAAGATGAAGGTGTTGCCAGTCTAGCACTTGTGTCAACCAACTCCTATGACATATTTGACTCACCAAATGAAGGAATTGGACAATGCTTCATGGCTAAAGGCCCCAAGGTATCACACCCCGAGTATGTTGATTTCAATAGTGATGAAGATGATTTGCTAGGTGATGATGATTTACTTGTTGACAACTCTAGTGATGAATACTATGATGAAATGTCAATTAATCATGATAATCAAGATAAAACGAATGACAATGATAAGAAGGAGATTGAGCGTCTAACTAAAGAACTAAACACTCTTAAGTTAGTTCATGAAACTACTTTAGAAGATCATCGAGAACTTTTAAAAACTCATGAGAAGTTATGCTTCAAAAAGCTCAATCTTGAGCAAGAACATGGGTTCTTAAAAGCCATCAATGATGATCTTCGGAAGAAAAGTTCTTCTTACATTGACAAGCATTTACTCTTGTCTACTTACATGCCACAAGTAAAATCTAGCAACAATAACAAGAAAGATTCTTCTTCTAGTAGCAACAATAATCATGTTAAATACAATATTGTTGCTTCTAGTAGTTTTCTTGATTCCACTAATGATTTTCTTAGCCAAGTTACACTTATGCAAGAAAATAGCTTATTGAAGGGAATCATAGAGAAAGGTGTTTACAAAAGCCTTGCCGCAAGTAAGCAATTTGAGGAAATTGTACGCAAGCAAGGAAGGCACCAGAAGAATCAAGGTGTTGGTTCTGAACGAAAGTTCAATGCTAATGGAGTTGAGTGGGAAGAAGATCAATACCCCAAGACGAAGTTTGTTCCTCAAGAAGAGAAGTATGACCCTACTTCCTTCAAAGGGACACAAGCTCAAGATGATCTTCCACCACAAGTCCACAAGCTAAAAGGCAAGGACAAGCTTCAATAAGAGATTGATGCATTTGAAGATGCTCTGAAGGCCTTGGTCAAGTGGGTTCCCAAGACTACGTCAAGTTCTACTTCATCAAGTACATCTACAACCCCAAGGATTCCCATCAAAATGATGTGGATCCTGAAGAAGAAGAACTAGAGAGTTCTTGAGGGTTACTCCGCCAACATACTTCACTCATATTCATTTTGGCAAGGGCTAGTGCAAACAACTTCCACATCTTGCACTAGTTCAAGGAAGTCACAAACCCTCTTGTTGGTAAGACAAGGGACAAGGTAACCTAATGCTTTTCATGGACATCATCATGTGTGTGCTTCACTCTATGTCTATGGATATCCTTGTCTGTACCTTGTGGGACTAACCCATGTAGGTATGAAAGTGCAACTCACTCCAATGGATTGCTTCAAATGATCTACATCAATAATGAGCATCCACATCTTCAACATCTACATGAAGTCATCATCGACAAAACCCAAGGTTAGTTCATCCCTCTTAGGGGGGATATCACATCTAGGGGGAGCTTTACTCTAAGAATTGAGCTAAAGCAACTCTAATGGCGTGAACACACCAACGCTTTATGTAAAAGTGGTAACCACACTTGTGCTTAAACGATGAGTATGACCTATGATCAAATGTTCTCATTTGACTCCTAATCGATATACTCATGTATAGATGACCTAGTCATCGCCAATTGCTTGATAGATGCTCGAGTGATTGTGCATGCTTTGCCACATATTTCATTTGCCATTTTATTGTGTGAGCATGCTTATTGAATAATTTTATTCATTCGAGGACATCCATTTGTTGTTATGTTTGAGTGGCTCTTTTTCTTTTTGCCAAATGGATGGACAAGAATGCCTAAGAACTCCCTCTAGCTATCTATGCTTTTCTCTGCTCAAACTCTATTCATGCTACATCACAAAGTTTGATCTAAGTCAAATTCAAACCCTCTGTGTGAGGAACACTCGGAGTCCCGTTTTGTCATAGACTTAAAACTTCCAAAACCTAGCCATGTATTCCGGTCTGACCGACTCCTCCATTTCGGTCACACCGAGTTCACTGGGTTGATCAAGTTCTCAATCTCGGTGCAACCGATTAGTACATTTCGGTCTCACTGAGTTGCAGTAACCGCTTGCGATTCTGCGTCTCGGTGCCACCGTGTTGTTCCACTCGGTCACACCGATAGTGTCAGGATATATATACTGACGGACCAGATTTTGGAAATCACATCAAAACCTCTTCGCCCTCGCGTGTCCTGCTTTGCCTCTTGGGTCTCTGGATCATCACCTCATCGCCAGTGACCTCCCGCTGCTGGTCTCCACCGCCGTCAATGGATTGCAATGCTATCGTTGCCACTGTAGGGAACTCACCGCCGAACTAGGGTATGAGTTCGACACCTTGTGCATTCTTTTAACCTTGAATTCTGAGCACCAGGTCAATGCCATGTTCTTTACCATGTATGAGATCAATCAATTCACAGAGAACCTCCATTAGACTAGATTTGAATTGAAAATTTAGGGTTAGGTTTCCGCCGGACTCATCTCGGACCGACCGAATTGAAGGAATCGGTTCCACCGATTTGGCTTAGGCCAAAGCACAAGTGATTTTCAGTCTGACCGAAAGTTGCAAATCGGTGTGACTGATATCAGGACTTTGTGAAACCCTAGAAAACTAAGAGTAACGGAACTGTGTCTCGGTCTGACCAATTCCACATGTTTAGACTCCAAAGTTGCTTCGGTGTCACCGAGTTTTTCAAATCGGTAGCTCCGAAATGCTTCTTGTAGAAAACTAAAACTAAGTTTTTGACTCATTCTTTTTGCAAAACTCTGCACTTTGTGATGCTCATCTACTCTACCTCATCCATATCTATTCACAGGGTCTGCTGTCAGTCTGGTTTGCCAGTATGTCTTACCAGAGTGATAGCCAGAACAAATCAGGAGATCAAGTGAACATGAGTGAGGGCACTAGTCCCTCTAGCAACTCTCATGAAGGAAGCAGGAGTACTCCAAGCAATTTGCCAAAGGCTCAGACTAGGTAGAGATAGAAGAAAACTTCAAACACTGAAGATGAAGATTTCGAGCTTCAGGAAGTAAGCTCCAAGAAGAAAGTACTGAAGAAGGAGTATGGAACTGCTGCTGCAACAAAACCAGGAAATAATGTAAAGGTCCCTACCAGGAGAACTCCCATGTTAAAAGCCAGAGCTTCAACTCAAATTCCAGCTGAGCCAAGTAAAGCTGCTGAAGATGGCAAGAAGAGGAAAGAGAGGGTAAAGAAAACAGTGGCAAGAGCGATTGGACATCCATCAATGATGGAGGAAGAGGAAGAAGAAGTTGCTGCTCAAGCACCTCCTGCTAAGTCACAGAAGCTGATGGGGGATGCCATCAAGTCTGGGGCAGCTCCTTCAAAGCCCAAGACAGCCCCCAAAGCTCCAGCACAAGATCCAAAGAGAAAGCTAGAGCTAAGAAGGCAGCAAAGATGCCAGGAACAGGAGAAGCTTCAGCAGTCTTTCTTAAGTCGAAGCAAGACCATCTTGGATATCTGATTCAAGAAACCCTAAGGATTGAGAAAGGACTAGCTACCCTGACTCAGAACCATGAGAGCTTGGAGAGGATCATTGAGACAAAATTCTATGATATGGACTTGAAAGTGACTGAGATACAAACAATAGTTGAAGAGCTCCAGGAGGAAGCCCAAAAGAGGAAGCGCAAAATAACTACACAGGTGTTTCACAGAGTGCCTAGGGCATAAAGGACTGCAGCAGTGCCAGTGCCACACACAACAGCAAAAACTTTAGCACCTGTAGCCACAGCTCCTGTTGCCCCTCTAGTGGCAACCCCTCCAGCTCCAACATCTTCAACTGATGCTTTCATCCTTGGAGTCATCTTAACACCTCCTTCTGAAGATCAAGCCTAGAGAGATGCATAGCACTATGCATTTTCGAGCTTTTGGTAACTTGTTGCCAAAGGGGGAGAATTGTATAGATCATAGGCTTCGGAGAGAGAGAGAGAGAGAGATTTGTCTATTTTTGCTACTTATTCGATTTGCTTGCTTGTTTGAGATACATTATGTCTGTGTATGTGAGATACTTTGTATGATCATGTGCTTGATCATATCATACTTTATGCTTATGCTTGAATGATGACATTATCTATCTCTTGTATGATCATTCACTTTGCCTTGGTGATGAGTGTTTGTTCTTATTTATTATCATTTTGAGCGCTCCACCAAGATGTATGTGACATGGAAGAGTAACCCATGATCGTAATAGATTGTGCATTTGTAGTCCAAAGCAAATTTTAAACTATGCACAAATTTAGGGGGGAGCTCTTGCTTATCACATGCTTCTCAAAGCGACAATGTACTTCATTCTTATTATCATTTGTCGAAGCTTTGATATATATGTTGTCATCAATTACCAAAAAGGGGGAGATTGAAATTGTAACTAATCCCTAGGTGGTTTTGGTAATTCTTAACAACATATAGCTCATTGACCTCATGCTCTTTCAAGATAATCATTTCAGAAAGTTCAATGATTGGAATGGCATGGACTAGAGATGTGGACCCCTCAAAATGCAAAGGATACATGTTGGCAACAAGCTCAAGACTCTACATTTTATATTTAAGTGATCCAAGATCACATTGTGTCTATAGGAAAGCCAATACTATTAAAAGGGGATGAGGTGTTGCTTAATGGATTACTTGCTGAAAATGCTTAGTGATATGCTCCAAAACCCTCAACCACTTTCCCTTTTCCACATATGTCCTAAACCTAAAACTCCAATTCGGCCCCACCGATTTGATCTATCCGGCGCCACCGAGTTCATTTGACATAGCCACTGCCACAAACCCTAATCACTTCGGTCTCACCGATAGGGATCTTGGTCTCCCCGAGCTGGGATTGCAAACTCTCTATTTCCTTTTTGTAACATTTTGATCTCACCGAAATGAGCAAATCGGTCCCACCGGGTCTGCATTGCAAACTCCCTGTTTCCTTTTCATAACACTTCGGTCCCGCCGAAGTGAGAGAATTGGTCCCACCGAGTTTGCCTGACCAACCCTATGTGTATCTATTGCTGAAATCGGTCCCACCGAGTTTATGCGATCGGTCACACCAAGATTAAGTTATGCCCTAACCCTAGCACATCGGTCTCACCGAGATGACTATATTGGTCCCGCCGAAAACTCTAACGTTCATATTTTGACCTGAATTGGTCTGACCGAGTTTGATGATTCGGTCCACCGAGTTTGGGAATCTGTGTGTAATGGTTAGATTTTGTGTGGAGGCTATATATACCCCTCCACCCACTATTCATTTGTCAAGTGAGCCATGAGAAAAAACCTACACTTCCACTACTTATTTTCTGAGAGAGAACCACCTACTCATGTGTCGTGAGCAAGATATTCCAATCCTACCATATGAATCTTGATCTCTAGCCTTCCCCAAGTTGCTTTCCACTCAAATCATCTTTCCACCATAGCCAAATCCGTCAGAGAGAGAGTTGAGTGTTGGGGAGACTATCATTTGAAGCACAAGAGCAAGGAGTTCATCAACAACACACTATCTATTACCTTTTGGAGAGTGGTGTCTCCTAGATTGGTTAGGTGTCACTTGGGAGCCTCTGTCAATATTGTGGAGTTGAACCAAGGAGTTTGTACGGACAAGGAGATCGCCTACTTCGTGAAGATCTACCCTAGTGATGCAAGTCCTTCGTGGGCGATGGCCATGATGGGATAGACAAGGTTGCTTCTTCGTGGACCCTTCGTGGGTGGAGCCCTCCGTGGACTCGCACAGCCGTTAACTTCCGTGGGTTGAAGTCTCCATCAACGTGGATGTACGATAGCACCACCTATCGGAACCACGCCAAAAATCTTCGTGTCAACATTGCATTTTCTCCCTCCAAACTCCTCCCATTTACTTTCTTGCAAGTTGCATGCTTTACTTTCCGCTGCCCATATACTCTCTGCATGCTGGCTTGAATTGTATTAAGATTGCTTGACTTGTGCTAAGTTGCTAAAAACTGCCTAGAACTAAAATTGGGAAAAGGATAAGTTTTCAGTTTGTCAAGTAGTATAATCACCCCCTCTAAACATACTTCCGATCCTATAGTGGCACCGCGCCCCCTCGAGCCCTTGGTGCTCTACTTGGCCGCCACACCTCACTCCGCTAGCGCCGCTCTGGTGGCGCTAAGAGAAGAGAGCCCGACCAAGGGCACACGGCGGGGCGCGTCGGTGCCGCGCAAGCCACCGCAGCCCCAGGATGGAGCTCGTGAGGCCTGAACTGCATCAACTGGACAACATCACTCCTGAGGCCCAAGCCGACCACCCAGCCGGCGGGGCTCATGAGGCCGTGGGTGATGCGGCAAACAGCAAGACTCCTGAAGGCCCGCACCCTCAAGAGATACAAGACCTCGCCTAGACCTGCTCCCTTGTCGAGCATCCAGTCTACTTCGTCAGCATGGTGCTAAGGGAGGCACAGGCCTGTTACCCCATGCTGCAAAAGCTCTTGCTCGCGCTCCTTGTCGCCTCCCGGAAGCTGTGCCACTACTTCCAAGTCCACCCCATAAAGGTTGTCTCAGCCTACCCACTGGAGAGGGTACTCCAGAGCCCTAACGCTGTCGGAAGGGTCACAGAGTGGAACATTGCGCTGCAGGCATTCCAGTTGGAGTTCAGCGCCACTAGGGTCATCAAGGGCGCGACCATTGCAAATTTCATGGCGGAATGGACTGACGCCCCTAACCGCGAGATATGCGAGGATCGCTCCCTCCTGCCCGGAGACGAGGCGCCGGACGAGTGGATCATGTACTTCGATGGTGCGTTCGCGCGTCAAGGCGTGGGGGCTGGAGCAATGCTCATCTCACCCACCAAGGACAAGTTCTGTTACACTTTACAACTCTGCTTCCAGTAGGGCGAAAAGGTCTGCAATAACATCGCTGAGTACGAGGGCCTGATTGCCGGCCTCAGAGCTGCAACTGTGCTGGGGGTGAAGCGCCTCAGCATCAAGGGCAATTCCTAGCTCCTCGTCGACTTCTCCAACAAAGAGTATACCCCGAAGGACGAGCACATGGAGGCATACCTGGAAGAGGTACGCAAGATGGAAAAACAATTCTCGGGCTTGGAATTGAAACACGTGCCACGAGGCACAAACAAGGAGGCGGACGGCATCGCCAAACGGGCGTCTCGGCGCCTGCCTCAGGAGCCAGACATTTTTGAGGAGTGGCTCTTCAAGCCGTCAGCAGCTCCCCATGCTGCGGAACCAACACCGCCTCAGGAGGATCTTCCCCGGGCCCCTGCAGTAGGTGCCCCTGCTTGCAGCCCAAGCTCGAGGGCCTGTCTGCTCCTCACGCTCGAGCCCCGGGAGGCGTGCTGGACCAAGGAGTTCAAGGTGTACTTGCTTCAGGGGACCATGCCGGAGGAGGAAGATGAAGAGTGCGTGGCTCTCCAGGCCACCACATACTGCATCCAGGATGGTGAGTTGTACCGTAAGAGGCCCACCGATGTTTCTCTTCAGTGCACCTCCAGGGAATAGGGACTCGAGCTGCTGTCCGACATACATGGTGGGGACTGCGGACACCACTCTTCATCACACACCCTCGTGGGCAAGGCATTCCGCAGTGGGTTCTATTGGCCCACGACACTCAACGATGCCATTGAGATGGTGAGATCCTGCGAAGCCTGCCAATTCCACGCCAAGCAGATCCACTAATACGTCCATTTTGCATCATGCTTTTATATCAATATTTATTTCATTATGGGCTGTCATTACACATTATATCTCAATACTTACGGCTATTCTCTCTTATTTTACAAGGTTTACCATGAAGAGGGGGAATGCCAGCAGCTAGAATTCTGGCTGGAAAAGGAGCAAACACTGGAAACATGTTCTGCACTGCTCCAAAAGTCCTGAAACTCCAGAAAACATATTTTTGGATTTATTAAGAATTACTGAGCGAAAGAAGTACATCAGGGGGGCCACACCCTGGCCAGGAGGGTGGGGGCGCCCCCCTACTGGGCGCGCCCCTGTCTCCTGGGCCCCATGGTGGCCCTCCAGTGTCCATCTTCCACTATATGACGACTTTTACCCTGGAAAATATCGGGGGCAAGCTTACGGGACGAAACTCCGCCGCCACGAGGCGGAACCTTGGCGAAACCAATCTAGGGCTCTGGCAGAGCTGTTCTACCGGGGACACTTCCCTCCGGGAGGGGGAAATCGTCACCAACGTCATCACCAATGATCCTCTCATTGGGAGGGGGTCAATCTCCATCAACATCTTCACCAGCACCATCTCCTCTCAAACCCTAGTTCATCTCTTGTATCCAACCTTGTATCCAAAACCACAAATTGGTACCCGTGGGATGCTAGTAGTGTTGATTACTCCTTGTAGTTGATACTTATTGGTTTACTTGGTGGAAGATCATATGTTCAGATCCTTAATGCATATTATTACACCTCTGATTATGAACATGAATATGCTTTATGAGTAGTTACGTTTGTTCCTGAGGACATGGGTGAAGTCTTGCTATGAGTAGTCATGTGAATTTGGTATTCGTTTGATATTTTGGTGAGATGTATGTTGTCTTTTCCTCTAGTTGTGTTATGTGAACGTCGACTAGATGACACTTCACCATTATTTGGGACTAGAGGAAGGTATAGGGGAGTAATAAGTAGATGATGGGTTGCTAGAGTGACAGAAGCTTAAACCCTAGTTTACGCGTTGCTTCGTTAGGGGCTGATTTGGATCCATATGTTTCATGCTATGGTTAGGTTTACCTTAATACTTTTGTTGTAGTTGCGGATGCTTGCAATAGGGGTTAATCATAAGTGGGATGCTTGTCCAAGTAAGGGCAGTACCCAAGCACCGGTCCACCCACATATCAAATTATCAAAGTACCAAACGCGAATCATATGAACGTGATGAAAACTAGCTTGACGATAATTCACATGTGTCCTCAGGAGCTCCTTTCTCATTATTAGAAATTGTCCAGGCTTATCCTTTGCTACATAAAGGATTGGGCCACCTTGCTGCACTTTATTTACTTTATTTACTTATTACTTGTTAGTATTTATCTTATCGCAAAACTATCTATCACCTACAATTTCAGTGCTTGCAGAGAAAACCTTACTGAAAACCGATTATCATTTCCTTCTGCTCCTCGTTTGAGGGGCTTGTTCGGGGCATCTTCGCCCCGACCAATAGAGCAAATTGTTTCTCCTCAACCTATTGAACCTACTGAAAATGTTCACTTTCAAATTCCTTCGGGTATGATAGAGAAACTGCTAGCTAATCCATTTGCAGGAGATGGAACATTGCATCCCGATTTACACCTTATCTTTGTGGATGAAGTTTGTGGATTATTTAAGCTTGCAGGTATCCCCGATGATGTTGTCAAAAGGAAGGTCTTCCCTTTATCTTTGAAGGGAGATGCATTGACATGGTTTAGGCTATGTGATGATACGGGATCTTGGAATTATGAACGATTGAAATTAGAATTTCACTAGAAGTTCTATCATATGCACCTTGTTCATCGTGATCGTAATTACATATATAATTTCCGGCCTCGCGAAGGAGAAATCATCTCTCAAGCTTGGGGGAGGCTTAAGTCAATGTTATATTCATGCCCCAATCATGAGCTCTCCCAGGAAATGATTATTCAAAAAAGTTATGGCTTTCTACTTCCTGTGCTGGTCCTTATATGCTGAAGACTATTGATTTCAAATGGGACTTATTGGAAAGAATTAAACGCAACTCTGAAGATTGGGGTTACGACGATGGTAAGGAGTCAGGTATGACACCTAAGTTTGATTGTGTTACATCTTTTATGGATACCGATGCTTTTCGTGGATTTAGCGCTAAGTATGGACTTGACTCTGAGATAGTAGCTTCTTTCTGTGAATCTTTTGCTACCCACGTTGATCTCCCTAAAGAAAAGTGGTTTAAATATAATCCTCCTGTTGAAGTGAAAGTAGTTGCTCCTATTACAGTTGAAGAAAAGACTATCACTTATAGTGATCCTATTGTTCCTACTACTTATGTTGAGAAACCACCTTTTCCTGTTAGGATAAAGGATCATGCTAAAGCTTCCATTGTTGTTCGTCAGAGTAATACTAGGACTTATACACCTCCTGAGCAAATCAATGTTGAACCTAGTATTGCTATGGTTAAAGATCTCTTAGATGATGATTTAGATGGGCATGTTATTTATTTCTGTGATGAAACTACTAATATTACTAGACCAGATACTAAGATACATAGACCTGTCGTAGGCATGCCTGTTATTTCTGTTAAAATAGGAGATCATTTTTATCATGGTTTATGTGATATGGGTGCTAGTGCTAGTGCGATACCTTATGATTTATGTAAAGAAATTATGCACGACATTGCACCCGTTGAATTAGAAGACATTGATGTTACTATTAAGCTTGCCAATAGGGATACCATTAAACCAGTTGGGATTGTTAGAGATGTCGAAGTTTTGTGTGGGAAAGTCAAATACCCTGCTGATTTTCTTGTTCTTGGTTCTCCACAAGATGCCTTTTGTCCCATTATTTTTGGTAGACCCTTCTTAAACACTATTAATGCTAGGACTGATTGTGCAAAGGATGTTGTTACGATTGGCTTAGATGATATAACTCATGAGTTTAATTTTGCTAAATTTCGTAGACAACCCCGTGATAAAGAATTATCGAGTAAAGATGAAATAAATTGTCTTGCTTCTATTGCCGTGCCTCCTACTGATCCGTTAGAACAATATTTGCTAGACCATGAAAATGATATGTTTATGAAAGAAAGAAGGGAAATAGATGAAGTATTCCTTAAACAGGAACTTATTTTGAAACATAACCTTCCCATTGAAATTCTTTAGGATTCCCCTCCACCCAAGTGTGATCCCGTGTTTGAACTCAAACCTTTACCTGATAATCTTAAGTATGCTTACCTTGATGAAAAGAAAATATATCCTCTTATTATTAGTGCTAACCTTTCAGAGCAAGAAGAAGAAAGATTATTGAAAACTCTGAAGAAGCACCGAGCTGCTATTGGATATACTCTGGATGATCTTAAGGGTGTTAGTACCATGTTATGTCAACACAAAATTAGTTTGGAGGAAGGAGCCAAACCAGTTAGAGATCCTCAACGAAGATTCAACCCTAAGATGAAAGAAGTGGTCAGAAAGGAAGGTATAATTTATCCCGTTGCTGATAGTGAATGGGTAAGCCCTGTCCATTGTGTCCCTAAAAAGGGAGGTATTACTGTTGTTCCTAATGATAAATATGAATTGATTCCGCAAAGAATTATTACAGGTTATAGGATGGTAACTGATTTTCGTAAACTAAATAAAGCTACTAAGAAAGATCATTACACTTTACCTTTTATTGATCAAATGCTAAAAAGACTATCCAAACATACACATTTCTGCTTTCTAGATGGTTATTCTGGATTCTCTCAAATACATGTATCACCGGAAGATCAATCAAAAACTACTTTTACTTGCCCTTTCGGTACTTTTGCTTATAGACGTATGCCTATTGGTTTATTTAATGCACCTTCTACCTTTCAAAGATGCATGATGGCTATATTCTCTGATTTTTGTGAAAAGATTTGTGAGGTATTCATGGATGACTTCTCTGTTTATGGATCCTCTTTTGATGATTGCTTGAGCAACCTTGATCGAGTTTTGCAGAGATGCGAAGACACTAGTCTTGTTCTGAATTGGGAAAAGTGCCACTTTATGGTTAATGAGGGCATTGTCTTGGGGCATAAGATTTCTGAGAGAGGTATTGAAGTTGACAAAGCCAAAGTTGATGCTATTGAAAAGATGCCATGTCCCAAGGACATAAAAGGTATAAGAAGTTTCCTTGGTCATGCCGGTTTTTATAGGAGGTTCATTAAGGACTTTTCTAAGATCTCTAGGCCTCTGACTAATTTGTTGCAAAAAGATATTCCTTTTGTCTTTGATGATGATTGTGTAGAAGAATTTGAAATACTTAAGAAAGCTTTAATCACTGCACCTGTTGTTCAGCCACCTGGTTGGAATTTACCTTTTGAAATTGTGTGTGATGCTAGTGATTGCACTGTAGGTGCTGTTCTAGGGCAAAGAGTTGACAAGAAATTGAATGTTATCCAGTATGCTAGTAAAACTCTTGATACTGCCCAAAAGAATTATGCTACTACTGAAAAAGAATTCTTAGTAGTTGTGTTTGCATGTGATAAGTTTAGACGTTATATTATTGATTCCAAAGTTACTATTCACACTGATCATGCTGCTATTAAATACCTTATGCAAAAGAAAGATGCTAAGCCTAGACTCATTAGATGGGTTCTCCCGCTCCAAGAATTTGATTTGCATATTATGATAGAAAGGGAGCCGAGAACCCCATTGCAGATAACTTGTCTAGGTTAGAGAATGTTCTTGATGACCCACTGCCTATTGATGATAGCTTTCCTGATGAACAATTAGCGGTCGTAATGCTTCTCGTACTGCCCCATGGTATGCTGATTATGCTAATTATATTGTTGCTAAATTTATACCAACTAGTTTCACATACGAGCAAAAGAAAAAGTTCTTTTATGATTTAAGACATTACTTTTGGGATGACCCACACCTTTATAAAGAAGGAGTAGATGGTATTATTAGACGTTGTGTACCTGAGCATGAATAGGAACAGATCCTATGGAAGTGTCACTCTGAATCATATGGAGGACACCACGCTGGAGATAGAATTGCACATAAGGTACTACAATCTGGTTTTTATTGGCCTACTCTCTTCAAAGATGCTCGTAAGTTTGTCTTATCTTGTGATGAATGTCAAAGAATTGGTAATATTAGTAGATGTCAAGAAATGCCTATGAATTATTCTCTTGTTATTGAACCGTTTGATGTTTGGAGCTTTGATTATTTGGGACCTTTTCTTGCCTCTAATGGTTATACACATATTTTAGTTGTTGTTGATTACGTTACTAAGTGGGTAGAAGCTATTCCAGCTAGTAGTGCTGATCATAACACTTCTATTAAAATGCTTAAAGAAGTTATTTTTCCGTGGTTCACATTTTATTCATGGTGCTTTCCGTAAGATGCTTGCTAAGTATGATGTTAATCATAGAATCACATCTCCTTATCATACGCAGTCTAGTGGTCAAGTAGAGTTGAGCAATAGAGAGCTCAAGTTAATTTTGCAAAAGACTGTGAATAGATCTACAGAGAATTGGTCCAAAAAACTTGATGATGCATTATGGGCCTATAGATCTGCATACGAAAATCCTATGGGTATGTCTCCCTATAAGATGGTTTATGGAAAAGCATGTCATTTACCTCTTGAACTTGAACATAAAGCATATTGGGCCATTAAAGAGCTCAATTATGACTTCAAACTTGCCGGTGAGAAGAGGTTGTTTGATATTAGCTCACTTGATGAATGGAGAGCCCAAGCTTATGAGAATGCCAAGCTATTCAAAGAAAAAGTTAAGCGCTGGCATGATAAAAGGATACAAAAGTGTGAGTTTAACATAGGTGATTATGTGTTATTATTCAACTCTCGCTTAAGATTTTTTGCAGGAAAGCTTCTCTCTAAATGGGAAGGTCCCTACGTTATCGAGGAGGTCTATCGTTCTGGTGCCATAAAGATCAACAACTTCGAAGGCACAAGTCCGAGGGTGGTAAACGGTCAAAGAATTAAACATTATATTTTAGGTAATCCTATTAATGTTGAAACTAATATTATTGAAACCGTTACCCCGGAGGAATACATAAGGGACACTTTCCAGAATGCTCCAGACTGCGAAAACCAATAGGTATGTGGTACAGTAAGCACACCGAGTCCAAAACAACTCCAATGGCAATTTTTATCAGTTTTGGATTATTTAAGAACTTTTGGAGGAAAGAAGTAGTCTGAAAGGGACACGAGGCCCCCACGAGAGTAGAGGGCGCGCCCACCCTTACTGGGCGCACCCCCTGTCTCGTGGGCACCTCGTGTGCCTCTCGGACTCCGTTTTTCTTGCACATTATGTATTTTGGTCGGTAAAAATTCATTATATATACTCCTGAAGGTTTTGACCACCGTATCACGCAAATATCCTCTGTTTTCGTTTCGAGCTGTTTTCTGTTGCAGATCTAGAGCATCATGGCATCTCCAAGCGCTCCCAAGGACAAGTTTTTCGAGAGGTTTATCAACCCCTATCTCGCGGAGGTGCAACAACACCCTCAAACCATTGAGATACGTGAGGGGGTGCTGCACATCCGTGATGTGGAGGGACCAAGGCGTACCGGAAGCATGGAGACAAAGCTCAAAGTTGTGCAGCAGCAAGTCTTCAAGTGCCAAGGGATGGTGGAGCGTGGACTCAACGCCAACCAGATGATGATCACGGAGTTCACCAACAACCACAAGCTAGATGCCAAAGTCATTGGGGAAACCATCTTCAAGCTTCAAGAGAAAATAGAGCACCTCAAAGCCCAGATCTATGACCTGCAAAACCAGAACTGTGAGTATGAATATAGATTCAAAAGGATGAGTTTGGCTACAGATTTAAGGATACCGGAGACTCGATCATCCTTCTACGATGGTGAGCCTATTCCTTGGAAGACGGATGATAAGCCTACATCATCAAAAACTCCTACTTCACCACCTCCGAGGACATAATCATTTGGGTATGGGCATTCCCCTCGGCAACTTCCAAGCTTGGGGGAGGTGCCCCGGTATCGTATCACCATCACACTCCTACCTTTACCATTTTTATTTAGTTCGATCCTTTTAGTAGTACCTTGATCTAGTAGATTGAAGTTTTGATATCAAGTAGTTTTGAGTTTTGCTTTGTGATCTCTTTTTGTAATCGAGTCCGTGTGCTATCTATAATAAAGGTTAGTGTTGAGTCGAGGGCTTTGCTATGTTGCTATGATCTTGAGAAAGTACAAATAATTAAAGAGTTTTTATTGATCTTATGGTTAGTGATAACTTCACATATAGAAAGTATGAGGCCTGAAAATTGTTGAGAGTTGATAAATGTAGTTTTGGTCATCGTTGCAATTAATAGGAAGTGATAAGGAAAGAGAGGTTCACATATAAATATACTATCTTGGACATCTTTTATGATTGTGAGCACTCATTAAGTATGACATGTTAAAAGAGTTGACGTTGGACAAGGAAGACAACATAATGGTTTATGTTTTCTCACATCTCAGTTAAAGTATATTGTCATTGACCTTCCAAACATGTTGAGCTTGCCTTTCCCCCTCATGCTAGCCAAATTCCTAGCACCAAGTAGAGATACTACTTGTGCTTACATATTCCCTTAAACCCAGTTTTGCCATGAGAGTCCACCATATCTACCTATGGATTGAGTAAGATCCTTCAAGTAACTTGTCATCGGTGCGAGCAATAAAAATTGCTCCTTAAATATGCATGACTTATTAGTGCGGATAAAATAAGCTTTATACGACCTTATTATGGAAGCAATAAAAGCGACGGACTGCATAATAAAGGTCCATACACAAGTGGCAATATAAAGTGACGTTCTTTCGTACTAAGATTTTATGTATCCAACCCTAAAAATGCATGACAACCTCTGCTTCCCTCTGCGAAGGGCCTATCTTTTACTTTATGTTCTTACTTTTTGTTTTTATTTTATACTTGAGTCAAGGTGATGTTCAACTTTCCCTTTTTCATTTTATCGTTTGGCAAGCTCCTCGTGTTAGAAAGATCATGGTATATATATCCAATTGGATGTTTGTTAGCATAGATTATTATTGTTGACATCACCGAAAGGTGAATACATTGGGAGGCAACACAATAAGCCCCTATCTTTCTCAGTTTCCGGCTAAAACTCCATAACCACAAGTATTGCGTGAGTGTTAGCAATTATAGAAGACTATATGATAGTTGAGTTTGTGGACTTGCTGAAAAGCTCTATTGTTGACTCTTTCTGATGTTATGATAAATTGCGATTGCTGCAATGACTAAGATTATAGTTTGTTAGTTCTCAATGAAATTTTTGAACCATACTTGATATTGTGAATGGATTGTTACTTGAGCATAAGAAACATATGATGGAATCTATATATGTTGATGTTATCAGAATGATCATGATGCCCTCATGTCCGTATTTTATTTTTATCGACACCTCTATCTCTAAACATGTGGACATATTTTTAGATATCGGCTTCCACTTGAGGACAAGCGAGGTCTAAGCTTGGGGGAGTTGATACGTCCATTTTGCATCATGCTTTTATATCAATATTTATTGCATTGTGGGCTGTTATTACACATTATATCTCAATAATTATGGCTATTCTCTCTTATTTTACAAGGTTTACCATGAAGAGGGGGAATGCCAGCAGCTGGAATTCTGGCTGGAAAAGGAGCAAACATTGGAAACCTATTCTGCACTTCTCCAAAAGTCCTGAAACTCTAGAAACATATTGTTGGATTTATTAAGAATTATTGAGCGAAAGGAGTACATCAGGGGGGGGGCACACAATGGCCAGGAGGGTGGGGGGCGCCCCCCCCCCTACTGGGCGCGCCCCCTGTCTCCTGGGCCCCCTGGTGGCCCTCCGGTGTCCATCTTCCGCTATATGAAGGCTTTTACCCTGGAAAAAATCATGGGCAAGCTTACGGGACGAAACTCCGCCGCCACGAGATAGAACCTTGGCAGAACTAATCTAGGTCTTGGTAGAGCTGTTCTGCCGGGGACACTTCCCTCCGGGAGGGGGAAATCATCACCAACGTGATCACCAACGATCCTCTCATCGGGAGGGGGTCAATCTCCATCAACATCTTCACCAGCACCATCTCCTCTCAAACCCTAGTTCATCTCTTGTATCCAATCTTGTATCCAAAACCACAAATTGGTACATGTGGGTTGCTAGTAGTGTTGATTACTCCTTGTAGTTGATACTTATTGGTTTACTTGGTGGAAGATCATATGTTCAGATCCTTAATGCATATTATTACACCTCTGATTATGAACATGAATATGCTTTGTGGGTAGTTACGTTTGTTCCTGAGGACATGGGTGAAGTCTTGCTATTAGTAGTCATGTGAATTGGGTATCCGTTTGATATTTTGATCAGATGTATGTTGTCTTTTCCTCTAGTGGTGTTATGTGAACGTAGACTACATGACACATCACCATTATTTGGGCCTAGAGGAAGGCATAGGGGAGTAATAAGTAGATGATAGGTTGCTAGAGTGATAGAAGCTTAAACCCTAGTTTATGCGTTGCTTCGTTAGGGGCTAATTTGGATCCATATGTTTCATGCTATGGTTAGGTTTACCTTAATACTATTGTTGTAGTTGCGGATGCTTGCAATAGGGGTTAATCATAAGTGGGATGCTTGTCCAAGTAAGGGCAGTACCCAAGCACTGGTCCACCCACATATCAAATTATCAAAGTACCGAACGGGAATCATATGAACGTGATGAAAACTAGCGTGACGATAATTCCCATGTGTCCTCATTATTAGAAATTGTCCAGGCTTATCCTTTTCTACATAAAGGATTGGGCCACCTTGCTGCACTTTATTTAATTTATTGACTTATTACTTGTTACTATTTATCTAATCACAAAACTATCTATCACCTACAATTTCAGTGCTTGCAGAGAAAACCTTACTGAAAACTGCTTATCATTTCCTTCTGCTCCTCGTTGGGTTCGACACTCTTGCTTATCGAAAGGACTAAGATAGAGCCCCTAAACTTGTGGGTCATCATCCACCAGCCAGCGCAGGGCCTCCAGACTATCCTTCTCCCATGGTCATTCGTGGTCTGGGGGCTGGACATCTTGGGACCATTTCCCCGAGCGCCAGGTGGCTACCGCTACCTCTACGTCGCCATAGATAAGTTCACCAAGTGGGCGGAGGTGGAAGTTGTCCGCACCATCCCGGCCGGCTCAGCTGTCAAGTTCATCAAGGGCATCGTGAGCCGGTTTTGGGTTCCTAATTGCATCATCACCAATAATGGCTTGCAATTCACCAGGAACCTTTTCAAAACATATTGTGCTAACCTTGGAACGCAGATATGCTACGCTTCGGTGGCACACCCACCAGCAACGGCTAGGCCGAGCACGCCAATGTGGAGGTCCTGAGAGGCCTCAAGGAAAGGACCTTCAAGAAGAAGCAAGGGCTGGCTCGACGAGCTCTAGTCAGTACTGTGGTCCATCCGTAGCACCGCGACCAAGACGACGGGCGAAACCCCGTTCTTCCTCGTCTACGGAGCTGAAGCGGTTCTCCCACACGAGGTCAAGCATCGCTCCACATGGGTCTTGGCGTTCGAAGAGGCACGCCAGGATGCCACGCGGGGGATGGATCTTGTGTTGGGGGAGGAATGCCGCCGTCAAGCCTCGCTCCGAGTGGCAAGGTACCAGCAGGCGCCGCGGCGGTACCACTGCTGCAGCGTTCGCCCCAGGATGCTCGAAGTGGGAGATCTCGTCCTAAGGCAGGTGCTCTCCAGGGAAGGGCTTCACAAGCTCTCTTCCATGTGGGAGGGCCCGTTCAGGATTGCCCGTATCTCCAGGCCTGGCGCCGTACGCCTGGAGACACAGGATGTGATCACCATCCAGAACGCCTGGAACATCTATCACCTCCGGAAGTTCTACCCATGAAGCAAGGCTCACGCCTGTGAAGGTCTTCGCTCATGACACTCTCACGTAATAATGAGTGGGGCTGTACACGCCCTGGAGTCTCCTGAGTGTCGCCCGTGGGCCTCACGGGGGCTCCCTCCCATGTCCTAGTGGCAGCACTTAGCTCCACGCTGGTGAGAAGACTAGACTAGGAGCCGGACGCGGCTGTTCATTTGCTTGCTTTCTGTAGTTGGTTCACAGTTTCTTAATGAATTTGGAATTTTTGCATTTTGGTTCGCCAAGTTGGATTTTCTCTCCTCCCACTTCACTCATTCTTAGCCTTGGCCAGGAAAGGGCGGCAGTTGCCCGTCACTCTTCCTCGCGCGTCCCGCCCGTGGGGCTAGGCAGGTGTGTGCACTCGGGTCCACCCTCGTGCAAGGCACACCTTGCCGAAACCATGTTGCCCTAGTGCTTCGGCTTTCTTAATCCTCGCGAGACACCCTCGATCGAGCTTATGGGCATGCGCTCCCTCTCATGTCCATAGCCCTCGGGTAGCGCGACACGGTGCATTAAGCCACAGCTAAACCTATGGCAGGGGGCTCGTGCGAGGAAGAATGAAATGCCCCATTAAAGTTTTTTCTTTAAAACAACTCTGCAACAGCCCTACGGCGCCTCCCGAGATCTATAGCGCCTCCCAAGATCAATGGCTCCCGAGTCATCAGGAAAGGGGGCTCCACCAGGCATCAAGGGTCGTGCCCTCACGAGGTGGGAAGCTTCTGCGAGCATGTCAAGCTAAGTTACCCTACCCATGCCCACTCAGAATACAAATATCATGACACATCATTAAGATAATAAGCATAGCATAAGGGCATAACTGCCATAGTTCGTTACACACCCAAGCGGGGCACTCTACTTTTTTCAAATTGCAGAAGAAATGAAAGGTTAAATAGAAGCGGACCGCGAGGCCGCATGGGATCCTGAAGCCAAGCTCGGTAGCTCCGAGCTCAGATCGGGCCCTCCTCTTGGTTCACCGGGGCGCGGCGGCGAGACGATCTGCCGCCTCCCTCGATGCGAGCTCGGCGGCATGGAGGTTGGTCGTCGCCGCCGCTGCTGGAGCTCTCGCCTGAAGAAGAGCCACCACTAATGGAGGAAGTGTGGACATCGTCAAGGACAAGCTCACCCTCGTCGCCGATGCGGCCGACGTCAACGCCAAGCTCATCGTCGCCACTGCGGTCTTCTGGGAAGCACCCAACACGACGGCCGTCTTCTCTGAATACCCTCATGAAGAGGGTCGCAAGTCCGCCGTGCTTGAAGTGGAGGGTGAACCTCCCGCTTAGGCCTCGCCGCGGGCAAACGCCTGCCAGTCGCGGGCCAAGACCACGCTGCCTGCAGCAGTGACCTCGATCCAAACCCACGAGGCCCTGCTGCAGCAGCCGTCGTCCTGCAGCCAGAGGCCACCGACCCTTGAGGCCGGCATCTCACCGGTGAAGAAGCGTGGAAGTTAGAGTAAGGTGCCGGCGGGCTTCTTCGACCACACGACGAACTCCGGGAGCGCGTCCATCAAGGAGAAGAGCGGTTGAGGAGGACGGGCAACCATGGCACGCCTCCCCTCGTTGTAGGGGCTGCCCCATGGCCGATGGCCCCCGCCACAAGATGAAGCACCACCGCGGAGGCCAAGGGAGATGCCAGCTCCTGGAGAAGCGTGCCTGCGCCCCTTGGAGGCCGCCGCCGGGGTCACATCATGCTTGCGGGGACGACCACGGCCCCTCTTGGGCAGTGGCGACAATGGCCCCTCCTTAGGGGCCTTCCCTTTCACAGCGGCCATGAACCTCCTTGTCGGCGCCATGAGCCTTGCAACTACAGAAAGGTGGAGAATAAGAAGGAACGAGCAGCAAGAAGATGAATATGGAGATGAGCGAGGGGGCTCTGCCCCTCCCCTCATTTATAGTCGGAAGGAGGCCAACCACCGTCCTCCATGATCCCGCGCAATGATGTTTTCTCTGCATGCAGCATCGACTCGTCAAGTTGGGCAGTTGTCGAGGCAGCATGGGGAAGTGGAGACGCCCATGTCCCATCAATCGCCATGCATCAACCAAGGCCCCAGGCGTTTGGGGCCGTGGTGCTCCGCACTAGCCCTTTGGCTTCTCCTAGAAGCCAAGCCTGAGCCCGCCTTGGTCTCGTGGGCTACTGTCGACGTTCTGGATATGGGGGTACCCAAACATGCCTGCCTGTGGCCCACAGTGTGGCTCCATCGACGGCCTGGTACGGCCGAATTTTGGCATCAACAAATCAAGACCCTCGCGAGGGGCCAATCCTCGCAAGGCGGACGACACCAAGACCTCCAAAGGGATCTGTCTCCTCGGGCTCGCTCCTAAGGAGCAGAGATTTCTATGCAAAGCTCACCTCGTGAGGCTCGGGTGCCGTGAGCCATGACGATCGAGGCTAGGCAGGCGCTAGCGGGCGCAGAGTACCAGTTTCCTCTTTGGTGCAAAGGAGGAAAGCAGCAGGCGCGGAGTCCCGAGGGTGCAGCCAAAGGTTTCCATTTCCATGCAACAAGACCAAGACCGCCAGGACGGCATGACAAATGTCATCGCCGAGCCCACCACAGCGTCACAGCCAGAGGCTTTTGCAAGTGAAGACCACTTTAGTTAGGATAAGATTTACTTGTTGTCTCCCTTCAAATTTGGCCATTGTGGGATCCCTTCCTGCCTCCATTTAGGAAGAGGACCAAGGCCACTATAAATAGGAACTAGCCACCACCAAGGAGAGGGATCAGATCCATTCCACCCTCACCATCTCACTAGCTCACTTGAGCCCAAGAACATGCCTCCTGAGGTTGTTCTCCACTGTACTAGTTCTTCCTTAGCCCCTCGAGGCAAATCCACCACAAAGTAGGAGTAGGGTTTTACACCGCAAGGTGGCCCGAACCTGGGTAAACTGTTGTGTCCCATTTCCTTCGAGCCCGACGTGTTAGGCTGTGAGATTAGCAAGTCGGGAGATTGGGGAGAGTGAGATCTTCACACGCACCCCAGAGTTCAAACCTCTCAAGGGTTTGCGGAACCCGTAATCCGACATCGCCAACAGGTAACAACATTCGATATGTGTTATAGATCATGTACACTGACTCCAATAATGCGGCTGAGTACGAAGCCCTCCTACACAGACTACGGATAGCTGTCTCGATGGGCGTTTAATGCATCGAGGTCCGAGGAGATTCCAACCTCGCCATCTCCAGGTAATGGCGAGTTCGATGCAAAGGACCCAAAAATGACATCCTACAGGAATGTCGTCCTAAAAATCATGGCCAGGTTCGAGGGGCTTGACCATCATATCCCTCATGATAGCAACCATGTTGTCGATATCCTTTCCTAAATGGGCACCAAATGGAATAAGATCCCCGAAAACACCTTCCTCGAATGGCTCTCCAAGCCATCCATGGTCTGGCAGGACGACAAAGAAGCGTCGGAGTCAAACGAAAAAGAGCAATCTTCATGTAGGGTAGAACCCTAGAAGCCCGATCTTTCACGAAATGGAGGGGATCCTGCGAAGAACACAAAGAACACGAGGGGAAACACGAGAGGATTCACTCAAACGAATAATAAATGATCACACATGTGCTAGATCCTTGAAACACAAAGAGATACATGAACCAAGGTCAACAAAGGACGATACATAGGGGAACTAGTTCATCTCCGTGACGAGGCCTTGAATCCGCGAGGGATCTTCCCGTGAGGGGTCTTGTATCCAAGTGTGGATCTTCTCCGAAGAGACCGTGATACGTCTCCATTGTATCTACTTTTCCTAGCGCTTGTCCTCTTATTTTGGACTCTAATATGCATGATTTGAATGAAACTAACCCCGGACTGACGCTGTTTTCAGTAGAACTATCATGGTGTTGTTTTTGTGCAGAAATAAAAGTTCTCTGAATGGAACGAAACTTTGCGAGGATTTTTTATATCAATAAAGAGAATTACTGGAGCCAAGAGCTACCTGAGGGGGGCACCTGGGTGGGCAAAAGCCACTAGGGCGCGCCCCAGTGGGTTGTCCCCACCTGGTGGGCCCGATGACCCTGAAACTGACGCTATAAAATCACATATTTCCAGAAAAAAAATTAGGTATAAAGAATTATCACGTTTCACGAGACGGAGCTGCCGCCGTCTCCTATTCTTCATCAGTAGGCTAGATCTGGAGTCCGTTTGGGGCGTCGAAGAGGGGGATCTTCATTCTTCGTCATCAACAACACATCTCCATCGCCAATTCCATGATGCTCCCCACCGGGAGTGAGTAATTCCTTCGTAGGCTCGCTGGTAGGTGAGAAGTTGGATGAGATTCATCATGTAATCGAGTTAGTTTTGTTAGGGCCTGATCCCTAGTATCCATTATGTTCTGAGATTGATGTTCCTATGACTTTGCCATGCTTAATGCTTGTCACTTTGGGCTCGGGTGCCATGATTTCAAATCTGAATCATTTATGTTATCACCATTATATCCATGTTGTAGATCTGATCTTGCAAGTTATAGTCACCTACTATGTGTTATGATCCGGTAACCCCGGAGTGACAATAGTCGGGACCACTCCCGATGATGACCGTAGTTTGAGGAGTTCATGTATTCACCATGTGCTCATGCTTTGTTTCGGTCCTCTATTAAAAGGAGGCTTTAAAATCCCTTAGTTTCCACTAGGAGCCCACAGCCACGGGAGGGTAGGACAAAAGATGTCATACAATGTCAACTACATGATCATGCAAAGCAATATGACAATGATGAAGCATGTCATAATAAACGGAACAGTGGAAAGCTGCATGGAAATATATCTCGAAATGGCTATGGAAATGCCATAATAGGTAGGTATGATGGCTGTTTTGAGAAAGGTATATGGTGCGTCTATGGTACCGGCAAAAGTTGCATGGTACTAGAGAGGCTAGCAATGGTGGAAGGGTGAGAGTGCGTATAATCCATGGACTCAACATTAGTCATAAATATCTCACATACTTATTGCAAAAATCTATTAGTTATCGAAACGAAGTACTACGTGCATGCTCCTAGAGGGATGGATTGGTAGGAAAATACCATCGCTCGTCCCCGACCGCCACTCATACGGAAGATAATTAATAAATAAATCATGATCCGACTTCATCACATAATGGTTAACCATTCGTGCATGCTACGAGAATCACAAACTTTAACACAAGTATTTCTACAATCCACAATCACTCACTAGCATGACTATAATATCACCATCCTCATGTCTCAAAATAATCATAACGAATCAAACTTCTCTTAGTATTCAATGCACTTTTTATGAAAGTTTTTATATATCCCTCTTGGATGCCCATCACATTAGGACTAAATTCATAACCTAAGAAAATTACCATGATGTTTAATACTCTCAAAATAATATAAGTGAAGGATGAGAGTTCATCAATTTCTTCAAAATAAAACCACCGCCATGCTATAAAAATATATAAGTGAAGCACTAGAGCAAATGACAAATTACTCCAAAAGATATAAGTGAAGATCAATGAGTAGTTGAATAATTATGTAACCATGTGAAGACTCTCTAACATTTAAGAATTTCAGATCTTGGGATATTATTCAAACAGCAAGCAAAAAAATAAAAGAAAATGATGCTCCAAGCAAAACACATATCATGTGGTGAATAAAAATATAGCTCCAAGTAAGGTTATCGATGAATGAAGACGTAAGAGGGGATGCCATCTGGGGCATACCCAAGCTTAGGCTCTTGGTTGTCCTTGATTATTACCTTGGGGTGCCTTGGACATCCCCAAGCTTAGGATCTTGCCACTCCTTATTCCATAGTTCATCGAATCTTTACCCAAAACATGAAAACTTCACAACACAAAACTCAACAGAAAACTTGTAAGCTCCGTTAGTATAAGAAAATAAAATCACCACTTAGGTACTGTTGTGGACTCATTCTAAATTCATATTGGTGTTATATCTACTGTATTCCAACTTCTCCATGGTTCATACCCTCCGATATTACTCATAGATTCATCAAAATAAGCAAACGACACATAGAAAAACAGAATTGGTCAAAAAAGAACAGTCTGTAGTAATCTGGATACTTTCCATACTTCTGTAACTCCAAAAATCCTGAGAAATTAGGAAGTCCTAAGAAATCTGTTTAAGAATCTTCTGCAAAACGAATAAACTTAAAAGAATGCTACTATGAATTATGAAAATTGTTTTCGTGAGCGCAAAAGTTTCTG
Organism: Triticum dicoccoides; assembly: GCF_002162155.2. Lineage (NCBI taxonomy): Eukaryota > Viridiplantae > Streptophyta > Magnoliopsida > Poales > Poaceae > Triticum > Triticum dicoccoides. Next base: position 79,658,641 of record NC_041387.1, read on the forward strand.
TTTTTCAGCAAGATCGAATCAAGCTATTACCATAAGCCATCCCAAAGGTCTTACTTGGCACTTTATTGAAACAAAAGCTATAAAACATGATTAATATAGTACATTAATCATGTTAACACACAAAAACAGTAAGGGTAAATATTGGGTTCTCTCCTAACAAGCGCTTTTCTTTTATGTATTTTTAGCTACGCATGATAATGTCAATGATGCTCACATAAAAGATAAGAATTGAAACATAATGGGAGCATCATGAAGAATATTACTAGCACATTTAAGTCTAACCGACTTCCTATGCATAGGCGTTTTGTGAGCAAACAACTTATGGGAACAAGAATCAACTAGCATTGGAAGGCAAAAAAAGCATAACTTCAAGATTTTGAACACATAGAGGAAACTTGATATTATTACAACTTCTACAAGCATATATTCTTCCCTCGTAATAATTTTCAGTAGCATCATGAATGAATTCAACAATATAACCATCACATAAAGCATTATTTTCATGATGCACAAGCATAGAATTTTTATTACTCTCCACATAAGCAAATTTCTTCTGATGAATAGTAGTGGGAGCAAACTCAACAAAATAACTATCATGTGAGGCATAACCCAATTGAAAATTAAAACCAAGATGACAAGTTTCATGGGTATCATTATTCTTCGTAGCATACATGTCATCATAATAATCATCATAGATAGCAACTTTGTTCTCATAATCAATTAGAACATCTTCAGAAATAGTGGATTCATCACTAAATAAAGTCATGACCTCTCCAAATCCACTTTCATGATTATCACAATAAGATTCAACACCCTCCAAAATAGTGGTATCATTACGTAAAGTTGACACTTTTCCAAACCCACATTCATCAATATAATCATCATAAATAGGAGGCATTCTATCATCATAATTAATTTGCTCATCAAAACTTGGGGGACAAAAAATATCATATTCATCAAGCATAGCATCCCCAAGCTTGTAGCTTTGCATATCATTAGCATCATGGATATTCAAGGAATTCATACTAACAACATTGCAATCATGCTCATCATACAAAGATTTTATGCCTGTCGGTGTTCTGGGAACGGGGGTACCCAGACTTGCCTGCCTGCAGCCTGCAGCGTGGCTCAAGGAGTGGCCCAGTACGGCCCACCTTCGTCAACACAAGCTCAAGACCATCGCGAGGGGCCAAGCCTCACGGGGCGGACGATAGGAAGCTTCCTCAGGCGCAGCCTCATCAGGCTGGCTCGCGAGGAGGCAGAGAGATCAAGGCGGGGTACCCTACGAGGTGCCCGTGACGCAAGCCATGGCGACCGAAGCCAGGCGGGCGCCAGGCGGGCGTCGGCCTATGCAGTGTCCTTGTTTCCTCTTTGGTGCAAAGGGGGCAAGCGTAGGCCAAGGTACCAAGCAAAGGCTACCATTTCAGTGCAACGAGACCAAGACTAGCCGAACGGCAGGATGGAGGTCATCGTGGAGCCCAGGAGGGCGTCATCGTCAGAGTCTTTGGCAGGCGAGGACCAACTTTAGTCAGGATAAGTGTACTAGATGTTCCCCTTCAAAATGGCCAATTGTTGGCGCGCTTCCCGCTCAATATTTGGGAAGAGGACCAGGGCCTCGCTCTATAAATAGGGCTAGCCACCACAGCAGAAAGGGATCCGGATTCAATCCTTCCTAAGAGGCATCACCTCCACAAGAACATCCCTCGCGAGGCTGTTCTGCCTTTGTATTGTTCATCATCATCCCCTGAGGCAATCCACACCCACACACACTAGAGTAGGGTATTACACCACCATGGTGGCCTGAACCAGTATAAACCTTGCGTCCCTTGTGTTGTTCTTAGTTTAGCCTAGATCCTTTGCGAGGCGACGAGATGTGAGTTGGTAGAAGGGTGATCTCCGCACGCACCCCAGAGTTTGAACCTTATGGGTCTGTAGGAACCGAAATCCGACATTTGGCGTGCCAGGTAGAAGCTCTCCTTTCCGCCGACCCGTTCTCCGCCGACATCGCGTTCACCCACATGGAGGACAACGCGCCGCACGCTCCACAGCCGATGCCAGTGCTGGGGCCAGGGCGCTCCGAGCCTTGGCCCCCGCCTTGCGGCAGGTGCAGTGGCCACGCGAGTTCAGGCCAGAGGTGCCGCCGCGCTACAGCGGCGCGACAGACCCACTGGTTTTCCTGCTGGCGTATGAGGAAGCCGTCCTCATGACGGGGGGCAACGATAGGGTGATGGCCAACTGGTTTCCCATGGCCCTCACCGGCATCGCTTGCATGTGGTTGCTCCACCTGCCGGCAGCTCCTGTGACCTCCTGGGGGAACTGTGCGGCCTTTTCCTAGCCCGTTACAGCGAGCCAGTGCCCCCGGTCATTGCGGCTCTCCTGGGCGGCTCACAGGCACCACCCTCGAGCCGCCACATCAAGCCGTTCACCCGCTAGATCGGCGCCGCTTCCAAGCGCCAAGAAACCCCCCGGGCTGGGTGGCGCCCTAAGCTGATTTGACCTTCATCTCGGATGATCACCCCTCCAACCCAGCCTGCTCGGGTGTGCTCCCGATGCTGTGCACCCCCACCATCTGCCAGGTGGCCGTCACCAGGACCCTCATCAATGGCGGTGTTGGCCTCAGCGTGCTCTTAGTAGAAGCCTTCAGCCTCCTCCACGTGCCGCCAGAACGGCTTCAGCCCAGCAGGCCCTTCTCGGGCGTCGGAGGCGGTTCCACCGGCTCCTTGGGACATATCCGCCTCCCGGTGACCTTCGGCACCTACGATAACTTCCGCGCGGAGCCGATCAACTTCGACATCCCCCCATCGGTCTCCCGTACAACGCCATCCTCGGCTACCCAGCCCTAGCCCGGTTCATGGCCGCGACTCACCCGGCGTACAACCTCATGAAGATGCCCGGGAGCAACGGCGTCCTTACCATGTCCGGAGACACCGGGGATGCATTGCAAGCATTGAAGCTTGCTTTCAAGACTGTCCCAGTAGCGCATCCTGCCAGCTCAGTCGCCCTCGAGCCCAAGAGGGCTGCGCTAGCCAAAAAGAAGCAACTGTTCAGCCAAGACAAGGCAGAGACCAAGCAGGTACCGGTCGACGAGGACGAGGCCGCTGGTGCTACCTTCACCATAGGCACCAACCTCGTGCCTGAACAGGAGGAGGCCCTGATCAGTTTCCTGCGCGCAAACAGGAAGGTGTTTGAATGGGAGCCTAATCAGCTGGCGGGAGTCCCAAGGGATTTAATTGAGCATCATCTCAATGTGTGCCCCAATGTGCGCCCTGTGAAGCAGAAGGCAAGGCGGCAGTCCACTGAAAAGCGGGCCTTCATCGTCCAAGAGACCCGCAAGTTAGAAGCAGCAGGGGTCATTCGCGAGGTCCGCTACCCTGATTGGCTGGCCAACCGTGTCGTCGTGCCAAAAAAGGGAGGAAAGGAACGCATGTGTGTCAACTTCATCAACCTCAACAAAGCCTGCCCGCAGGATCCATTCCCGCTCCCTCGCATCGACCAGATCGTTGACTCCACCGCCGAGTGTGACCTACTGTGCTTCCTGGATGCCTTCTCGGGGTATCATCAGATCATAATGGCGGTGGAGGACATGGAGAAAACGGCCTTCCTGACCCCGTGTGGGGTATACTGCTACACCCGCATGCCGTTTGGGTCGCGCAATGCAGGCGCGACCTTCTAGCGATTGATGCACATCGCTATGGGGCAACAGCTCGGGAGGAACGCTGAAGCTTACGTTGATGACATTGTGGTGAAGTCTCGGGAGGCGAAGACCCTGATATAGGACTTGGAAGAAACCTTCGCAAGCCTCAGCGCAGTGGACCTGAGGCTCAACCCGGAGAAGTGTGTGTTTGGAGTCCCCTCGGGCAAGCTCCTAGGCTTCCTCGTATCTCACAGGGGCATTGAGACTAACCCAGAGAAGGTCAAGGCAGTCGAGGACATGAGCCCGCCAAAGACCCTTAGGGAAATGCAGAAGCTCAAAGGGCCTGTAACTGCTTTAGGACGTTTCATCACCAAGCTGGGAGAGCGGGCGCTGCCTTTCTTCAAGCTGATGAAGAAGAAAGGGCCCTTCGAATGGACTGAGGAGGCCGACAAAGCATTCCAAGACATCAAAAGGTACCTTACCAGCCCCCCGGTGATGGTAGCCCCGCTCCCTTGAGAGCCCCTAGTGCTCTACCTTGCGGCCACCCCTTACTCCGCTAGCGCAGCCCTAGTGGAAGTCAGAAAGGAGCGCCAGGCCTCGGCGGCAGTCGCACTCCCGGCCGAGGCAGAACAAGGCCACGAAGGCCTCGCAGAGACCACGACCTCAGCAAAGAAGGATCAGCCTCATCAAGGGAGCGCACCCGGAGCGGAGGAGGCTCCCTCAGGCGACCAAGGACCGAGGGCCCCGCCGCCTCAGGAGGCACCTCAGCCTCCAGAGGACGCGGGCCGCGCCAGGGCCCTCAATCTCGTCGAGCACCCGGTGTACTTTGTCAGCACGGTGCTGCGGGACGCAAGGGCATGGTACCCAATGCCTCAAAAACTCCTCCTCGCACTATTGGTGGCCTCGCGCAAGCTGCGGCACTATTTTCAAGGCCACCCCATCAAGGGTGTCTCAGCCTACCCCCTGGAAAGGGTACTCAGGAGCCCCAATTCAGCAGGGAGGGTCGCCGAATGGAACATCGAACTGCAAGCATTCCAGCTAGAATTCAGTACTACCAGGGTCATTAAGGGATCTGCGCTCGCAGATTTCATGGCGGAATGGACAGAGGCACCAGGGCTCAAAATGGGCGAGGACTGGTCGCTTTCCTGGGGGAGCGAAGCGCCGGATGGTTGGGTAATGTACTTCGACGGAGCGTTCGCGCGGCAGGGCATAGGGGCTGGTGCAGTGCTCATATCCCCCACTCAGGACAAGCTTTACTATGCCGTGCAGCTCTGCTTCCAGCATGGGGAGAAGGTTTCCAATAACATAGCAGAGTACGAGGGCCTGATAGCAGGCTTGAGGGCAGTCGTCGCCTTGGGAGTAAAACGAATTACCGTCAAGGGTGACTCGCAACTCCTCGTCAACTTCTCCAACAAGGTGTACGAGCCGAAGGATGAGCACATGGAAGCGTACCTCGCGGAGGTCCGCAAGATGGAGAAACAGTTTTGAGGGTTGGAGTTACAGCATGTGCCTCACGGTACCAATCAAGAGGCTGACGACATCGCCAAGAGGGCATCCAGGCGGCTGCCTTAGGAGCCTGGCGTCTTCGAGGAGCGACTCTTCAAACCTTCGGCGACACCGTCGTTATCAAGCACAGCGCAACCTAGGGAGGAGCTGCCTCATCCACCTGCCTCGGGAGCCCCGGCCTGTGGGCCGGCCTCAGGGGCACGCCTGCTCCTGGCGTTGGAGCCTCGGGAAGGATGTTGGATGGCAGAATTCAAGGACTACTTGGCGCAAGGGACTCTACCGAAGAAGGAGGAGGACGTGGAGCGCATGGCGCCGCAGGCCACGGCCTATTGCATCAAGGATGGGGAGCTCTACCGGAGGCGACCGAATGACGTGCCCCTGCGTTGCATTCCCAGATAGCAAGGGAAGGAGCTGTTGGCAAACATACACGATGGAGACTGTGGGCACCACTCATCCTCGTGAACCCTCATTGGCAAGGCGTTTTGCAGCGGGTTTTGCTGGCCCACAGCGGTCAGCGACGCCGTTGAGCTGGTGAAGGCTTTTGAAGCCAGCCAATTCCACGCCAAGCAATTCCACCAGCCGGGGGGGACACTGCAGACCATACCCCTCTCATGGCCGTTTGCAGTTTGGGGGCTGGACATTCTGGGCCCGTTCCGTCAGGCGCCAGGGGGCTACCGCTACCTCTACGTCGCCGTGGACAAGTTCACCAAGTGGGCTGAGGTGGAATCTGTCCGCACCATACCCGCGGGCTCTGCAGTCAAGTTCATCAAGGGCCTCGTGAGCCGATTTGGGGTGCCTAACCGCATTATCACCGACAACGGTTCGCAGTTCACCAGCAATCTCTTCAAAACGTACTGTGCTAACACTGGAACACAGATATGCTACGCCTTGGTGGCACACCCCCGGAGAAACGGCCTGGCCGAACGAGCCAACGCGGAGGTCCTGAGGCCAGGACCTTCAAGAAGAAGCTGGAGGCCTGCGGCAGGGGCTGGTACGACGAGCTCCAATCCGTGTTGTGGTCTATCCGCACGACCGCGACCAAGCCGACTGGCGAGACCTCGTTCTTCCTTGTCTATGGAGCTGAGGCCGTTCTCCCTCACGAGGTCAGGCGTCGTTCCGCACGGGTTCCGGCATTTGACAAGGCGTAGTAGGACGCCATGCGGGGGATGGATCTCGTGCTGGGGGAGGAACGCCATCGAGAAGCCGCGCTGCGAGCGACAAGGTACCAACAGGCACTGCGGCGATACCACTTCTGCAACATCCGCCCCAGGACTCTTGAGGTAGGGGACCTCGTGCTCAGACGGGTTCTCTCCAGGGAGGGGCTGCATAAGCTCTCTCCCATGTGGGAGGGCCCATTCAAGGTTGTTCATGTTTCCAGGCCCGACTCCGAGCGCTTGGAGACCCAGGAGGGGGTGCCCATCCAGAACGCGTGGAACATTCAACATCTCCAAAGATTTTACCCCTGAGCAAGGCCCGGTGCCTGTGAAGAAGGCGAATGCCTGTGAAGCTGCCGCACTTTGGAAAAGGCCCTATGCCTGTGAAGAAGGTGAATGCCTGTGAAGTTGCTGCATTTTGTAAAAGGCCCGGTGCCTGTGAAGAAGGCGAATGCCTGTGAAGTTGCTGCATTTTGGAAAAGGCCTGGTGCCTTTGAAGAAGACGAATGCCTGTGAAGTTGCCGCATTTTGGAAAAGGCCCGATGCCTGTGAAGAAGGCGAATGCCTGTGAAGTTGCCGCATTTTGGAAAAGGCCTGGTGCCTGTGAAGAAGGCGAATGCCTGTGAAGCTTGCCGCCCGTGACACTCTCCCGTAATAATGAGTGGGGCTGTACACGCCCAAAGTCTCCGGAGTGCCGCCCTCGGGCCTCGGGGGCTCCCGCCCATACCCAGTGGTAGCACTTAGCTCCGCGCTGGTGAGAAGACGTCGAAGATTAGATTAGGTGCCGGACGCAGCTTTTTCATTTGCTTTCCGCAGTTGGCTTGTTCTTTCCTATTTGAAGTTTTATTGAAGCTGTTGCCATCTCTGGTTTATGTCCCTTTGCCTTTGTCGCTCGTCTACCTCGTTTTTCTCTCGCGCAAGTCTCACGAGGGGGGGGGGGTACGCGGGCACCCCCGTGAGTGTTCTGCCCCTGGTCGTTTCAAGCTTCCCTACCCGAGTTTGCTGTGGGAGCACTCCTCCCAGTCCATGCCCCACGAGCATCGTGACGCGAGCACGGGAGCTGGGTTGGTCGCCCCTGCTACCAAGGATGGAAACTACCCCTATCGACTAACCCTTACAGGACATGAAACACATGGCGAGGCCCCGGCCTCAGGAGGAAAAGACCACGACAAGCCTCTTCGAGCCAAGTAGTTTCCGCGCATGAGCACGCGACACGAAAGCACAACACGGAAATAGCAGAAATAGTGCGATAATTAACAGCAACAGTTCAACTTGTCCCCACGGGGCACCGGACTAATTTCTTTTGCGCAGGAAGGAAGAAAAGCAAAACAGGCGCGACTCGCTCGACACCAGCTCACGACGGGAGCTTGTTCCACCTCCGGGGCTCAGCCGGCCTGCGCAATGTCCTTGTTTCCTCTTTGGTGCAAAGGGGGTAAGCGCAGGCCAAGGTACCAAGCAAAGGCTACCATTTCGGTGCAACGAGACCAAGACCAGCAGAACGGCAGGATGGAGGTCATCGTGGATCCCAGGAGGGCGTCATCGTCAGAGTCTTTGGCAGGCGAGGACCAACTTTAGTCAGGATAAGTGTACTAGATGTTCCCCTTCAAAATGGCCAATTGTTGGCGCCCTTCCTGCTCAATATTTGGGAAGAGGACCAGGGCCTCGCTCTATAAATAGGGCTAGCTACCACAGTAGAAAGGGATCAGGATTCAATCCTTCCCAAGAGGCATCACCTCCACAAGAACATCCCTCGCGAGGCTGTTCTTCCTTTGTATTGTTCATCATCAGCCCCTGAGGCAACCCACACACCACACACCAAACACACTGGAGTAGGGTATTACACCACCATAGTGGCCTGAACCAGTATAAACCTTGTGTCCCTTGTGTTGTTCTTAGTTTAGCCTAGATCCTTTGCGAGGCGACGAGACATGAGTTGGTAGAAGGGTGATCTCCGTGCGCACCCCAGAGTTCGAACCTTAAGGGTCTACCGGAACCCGAAATCCGACAATGCCAAACATTTTAATGCATTCTTCTTCTAACACTTTGGCACAATTATTGGAATCCTTATTTTCAGGAAAGACATTAAAAAGATGAAGCATATGAGGAAACCTAAATTCCATTTTGTACTTTTCTTTTATGGACTAAACTAGTGATAAAACAAGAAACTAAAAGATTCAATTACAAGATCTAAATATATACCTTCAAGCACTCACATCCCCGACAACGGAGCTAGAAAAGAGCTTGATGTCTACTACGCAACCTTCTTCTTATAGACTTGTGTTGGGCCTCCAAGCGCAGAGTTTTGTAGGACAGTAGCAAATTTCCCTCAAGTGGATGACCTAAGGTTTATCAATCCGTGGGAGGCGTAGGATGAAGATGGTCTCTCTCAAACAACCCTGCAACCAAATAACAAAGAGTCTCTTGTGTCCCCAACACAACCAATACAATGGTAAACTGTATAGGTGCACTAGTTCGGCGAAGAGATGCTGATACAAGTGCAATATGGAGAGTAGATATGGGTTTTTTGTAATCTGAAAATATAAAAACAGCAAGGTAACTAGTAACAAAAGTGAGTAAAATTGGTATTGCAATGCTTCGAAACAAGGCCTAGGGTTCATACTTTCACTAGTGCAAGTTCTCTCAACAATGATAACATAATTGGATCATATAACAATCCCCCAACGTGCAACAAAGAGTCATCCCAAAGTCACTAATAGCAGAGAACAAACGAAGAGATTATTGTAGGGTACCAAACCACCTCAAAGTCATTCTTTCCGATCAATCCTTTGGGCTATTCCTATAAGTGTCACAAACAGCCCTAGAGTTCGTAGTAAAGTAACACCTTAAGACACACATCAACAAAACCCCTATTGTCACCTAGATACTCCAATGTCACCTCAAGTATCCGTGGGTTTGATTATACGATATGCATCACACAATCACAGATTCGTCTATTCAAACCCACACAAAGAACTTCATAGAGTGCCCCAAAGTTTCTACCGGAGACTCAAGACGAAAACATGTGCCAACCCCTATGCGTAAGTTCACAAGGTCAGTGATCCCGCAAGTTGATCACCAAGTATTTCCACAAACCACAATTACTCACTAGCATGACTCTAATATCACCATCCTCATGTCTCAAAACAATCATAAGGAACCAAACTTCTCTTAGTATTCAATGCACTTTTTATGAAAGTTTTTATTATATCCCTCTTGGATGCCCATCATATTGGGACTCATAACCTAAGAAAATTATCATGTTGTTTAAGACTCTCAAAATAATATAAGTGAACCATGAGAGTTCATCAATTTCTTCAAAATAAAACCACCGTCGTGCTCTAAAAAGATATAAGTGAATCACTAGAGCAAATGACAAACTACTCCAAAAGATATAAGTGAAGATCAATGAGTAGTTGAATAATTATGTAACTATGCGAAGACTCTCTAACATTTAAGAATTTTAGATCTTTGGATACTATTCAAACAACAAGCAAAACAAAATAAAAGAAAATGACGCTCCAAGCAAAACACATATCATGTGGTGAATAAAAATATAGCTCCAAGTAAGGTTGCCGATGAACGAAGACGAAAGAGGGAATGCCATCCAGGGCATCCCCAAGCTTAGGCTCTTGGTTGTCCTTGAATATTACCTTGGGCTGCCTTGGGAATCCCCAAGCTTAGGCTCTTGCCACTCCTTATTACATAGTCCATCGAATCTTTACCCAAAACTTGAAAACTTCACAACACAAAACTCAACAGAAAACTTGTAAGCTCCGTTAGTATAAGAAAATAAAATCACCACTTAGGTACAGTTGTGAACTCAATGTAAATTCATATTTGTGTTATATCTACTGTATGCCAACTTCTCGATGGTTCATACCCTCCGATACTACTCATAGATTCATCAAAATGAGCAAACATCACAGAGAAAACAAAATTTGTCAAAGAAAGAATAGTCTGTAGTAATCTGGATACTTTCCATACTTTTGTAACTCCAAAAATCCCGAGAAATTAGGAAGTCCTAAGAAATTTGTTTATTAATCTTCTGCAAAAAGAATCAACTTAAAATCACGCTTCTATGAATTATGAAAATTGTTTGCGTGAGCCTAAAAGTTTCTGTTTTTTAGCATGATCAAATCAACTATTACCGTAAGCCATCCCAAAGGTCTTACTTGGCACTTTATTGAAACAAAAGTGTAAGTGCATCTAGTGCCCCTTAGTGATTTTGGTGTATTGAAGACTTATAGGTTGAGGGGCTAATATCTTTGTGAGTGTACACAGGCTCTATAAGTCGATGAGGAGTTTGGTATTTAAATTGGATGTCGACCCCTAAAATGAATGTCATCAGCTGAAGACTTTGGTTCTCCTGAAGACTTTGAAAGTGATGAAATTGGTGCAACCTTGAAGACTTGGATATTCATGCGAGGATTATGAAGCATGAATACTTTTGTTTTCGTAGTTTCATTTCTCTTTCTTGGGTCATAGGAAACACTGTACTGTTAAAGGGGGTCGAGGTAATACTAAGGAAACTGATTTCCACATGATGCTCATCTCAACATCCTACACCTACCCAGTCCTTTCGATTGAAGCCATTGGAAATCTCATATTAGTTCAGTCAATTTCTTCAGTAACAGAGATGAAGATCTTCTGGTCTATGAGGAATTTGTTCTGACTGAGGAGTTAGGAATTCGCTAGTGCGGATTGCCTACACAGTGAGGAACATGATAGCCCTGAGCAATTCGAACCTCAAATCCGACCGTTGCTGTGCCACGCGACAGCTGTCAAAATATCCTACAACCTAAGGGTTATATCCTTGAAGGGCATTTATGTCTTATCATGTCGGGCTGCTCCCTAGGATATAAATAGCCGCCCCTACAACCAATAGCTGGTTGGCTACTGTAAGAGAACCTGACCCTTGTCATTTGAGAGCAACCCATCCTTCAAGGACTTTGTGCGAAAATTATCAAGTGAGGAAAACCCAAATCCCAAACCCAAACCAAAAAACCCAAAGTGATTGAGCATCATTGAAGAGATTGTTCCTATGTGGAACCAATGTTTGTTACCTTTGAGGACTGTGTATTCTCCAGACGGTTAGGCGTCATGGTCTGAGCATCCAAGAGGAATTCTGGATCGCCGAGTGACCAGGTTTGTGAAGGTTTGGAAGTCGCGTGTGAAGACTTACCACGAGTGTTTGGCGAGGTCTGTGTGATCTTAGCTCAAGGAGAATACGGTGAGTGCTGTGTGTCCGGGACTGTGTGTCCTCGAGTTTAAATACTCAGCCGCTCCAACCAGACGTACAACTGTCACAACTGGTGGAACTGGTCTACCAAATCATTGTCTTCACCAAGCCTACTGGTTTTATTTCCTCAACCCTTTCATTTCCTCATTTATGTGTTAATGAACTTGATCGTTACTATTTGAAGATTTTGGCTGAAGACTTCTCTATTTCCTCAACCCTATTTCTTTAGTCACATTGTCTTCAGCCTTGTTATCCTGTGTTTACGCTTTCTGTACTCTGTGTTCGTCTTTCATTTCATCATTGTCGGTGTTCTGGGAACGGGGGTCCCCAGACTTGCCTGCCTGCAGCTTGCGGCGTGGCTCAAGCAGTGGCCTAGTAGGGTCCATCTTCATCAAATCAAGCTCAAGATCCTCGCGAGGGGACAAGCCTCGCAAGGCGGACGATAGGAAGCTTCCTCAGGAGCGGCCTCGCCAGGCAAGCTCGCTAGGAGGCGGAGAGATCAAGGCAATGGTACCTCTCGAGGTGCCCGTGACGCAAGCCATGACGACCGAGGCCAGGCGGGTGCCAGGCGGGCGCCGGCCTGCGCAGTGTCCTTGTTTCCTCTTTGGTGCAAAGGGAGCATGCACAGGCCAAGGCATCAGACAAAGTCTACCATTTCGGTGCAACAAGACCAAGACCAGCAGAGCGGCAAGATGGAGGTCATCATGGAGCCCAGGACGACATCATCGTCAGAGTCTTTGGCAGTCGAAGACCGACTTTAGTCAGGATAAGTGTACTAGATGTTCCCCTTCAAAACGGCCAATTGTTGGCGCCCTTCCCGCTCAATATTTGGGAAGAGGACCAGGGCCTCTCTCTATATATAGGTCTAGCCACCACAGTATAGGGGAGGAAGGATCGACCCTTCCAAAGGGACAACACCACCACAAGAACATCCCTCGCGAGGCTGTTCTTCCCTTGTATTGTTCACCATCAGCCCCTGAGGCAATCCACCACACCACACACTGAAGTAGGGTATTACACCACAATGGTGGCCTGAACCAGTATAAACCCCGTGTCCCTCGTGTGTTCATCTTCCTAGCTTAGATTCCTTGCAAGGCTTTGGGACGTGAGTTGGTAGAGGAGAGATCTTCGCGCGCACCCCAAAGTTCGAACCTCAAGGGTCTGTCGGTACCCGAAATCCGACATTTGGCATGCTAGGTAGGGGTGTGCCAGAATCTTTTCTTCCTCCGTCTCGCGTTCCATCGTCTGTCGCATCCATGGCTGACGCTCGTCGAGCCCGCGCCGAGCATCGGGCTGCTCTCGCTGCCCACCTCGCCCAGACGGCTCCCGTCGGTGGGCCTCCCCGTCGCCTGCCGCCCACGCCGCCACCGGCCTTGTGGGGAATGAGTAGCAGGCGCCGTCGCTGCATCCTTGATGCCGCGAGAAGGATGCACCGCCACCCCATCTCTAACTCCGGCAGGCTCGTCGTCGCACGCTCGACGCGCTCCTGCGAACGCGCACGCCATGTTACTCCTGGCGCGTGAGCTCCTGCACTACTGCCCCGTCGATGACCTCTACGAAGAGTGGCTCGCTCGCATCACCGAGCTCGTCAGCGCCGCAGGGGGATCCCCTGCGCCGTCCCTCTTGTTGCATCGCCCTCCGTCCTGCACGGGCAACGCAGCTCTGGAGGCGCCTTCGCCACCTTCTCCCCAAGAAGGCGCCCTGGCTCCAATGCGCGTGGCCCCTGGACGAGACCCACCGCGTCCAGCACCCGTGCAGCAAGAAAGGAGCTGCCAAGAAGTCCCTCGCCCTCAAGAATGTGCTCGCGTGCTCCCTGCGCCAACACGCCATGACCGCGTTCCTGCTCCAGCGCGCCAAGACCCCGCGTTGCTCCATGCGGCAGTGCGCGGAGACCCCCAGGATCAAGCCCTGCACCAGCAAAGGCCCCCAGTGGCTACCGCAGGCTGCCGCGCCTTCACCGCCAAGCTGGGAAGTGTGGCCTGGCCGGGCAAGTTCAAGCCGGATCTGCCTCCTCGCTACGACGGCACCGCCGACCCCGTGGAGTTCCTCCAGCTCTACGAGCTGGGCATCGAGGCGGCCAACAGAGATGAAAAGGTCATGGTGAACTAGTTTCCCATGGCGCTCAAGGATGGTGCCCACACCTGGCTCCTGAACATGCCTCCCAGCACGATCTCCTCGTGGGACGAGATGCGCACCCGCTTCATCGCCAACTTCCAAGGCACTCGCGACCGGCCCCCGGCCATGAGTGACTTGCGCCGCATCAAGCAGCAACCAGGAGAGACCCCGCAAAAGTACATCCAGCGCTTCAACAACGCTCGACTCAAGATCCCCAGGGTGACTGAGGAGGCCATCATCTCAGCCTTTTCCAATGGCATTCGTGACATCAAGATGAAAGAGGAGCTGGCAATCCATGAAGACATGTGCACATCTCTGGAGCTGTTCAACCTGGCGACCAAGTGCGCCAGGGCTGAGGAGGGACGCCTCTCCCTCCTCGAGCTTCCAGCTACTGATCCTGAAGAGAAGAAAGCCAAGGCCAAGGACGTGAAGCGCAAGGGAGCAGTTGTGCTCACAGCTGAACCAGACACCAAGCATGGCAGAGATCAGCCGAAGTCATCCAAGGGCAGCCGATACTATGTGTACCACAACCTCCACACACACAACACCAACAAATGTCAAGAGCTCAGGGCCGTGCAAGAAGGACGTGGCGGTCGACGCCCCGAGTAGTGATCGGGGCTATGGCCGAGGAGGAGGAAGAGGTGGAGGACGATGGGTAGACCGTGGCAACAGCTGGGGTCCCCCTGATGCTCTGTTCCCCAGTCATCAACAATGTGCAAGTCACCAGGACCCTCATCGATGGTGGCGCAGGACTCAACGTTCTATCGGCCGAGACATTCAACAATCTGCAAGTGCCTTACGATCAGCTTTAGCCGACCAAGCCTTTCTCAGGAGTCACTGATGGTTCTACCACCCCGATAGGGCAGGTCCGCCTCCTTGTCACCTTCGGACTGCGCAAAAACTACCGCACTGAGCTCATCGACTTCGACGTCGCCCACATTCGCCTGCCATACAACGCCATCCTCGGGTATCCGGCCCTGGCCAAGTTCATGGTGGTGACTCACCATGGCTACAATGTTCTCAAGATGCCAGGAAGTGGTGGAGTCATCACAGTCCCCTGTGAGGAGAAGGATGCAGTGTGTTCTCTCGAGCGTGCCTTCCAGGCCTGTTTCACTGTCTGATGACGAGTGGCACACAAATCAACCTGAGAAGGAATCTGCTATGTCAAAAGTGTTTATATAAACAAATTGTTTAACGCCAAGACGCCAATCGAAGACCCAGATAAAAGGAGCGGGAGCCTTCCCGAGGCAGTCCCTAAGAAGAAGAAGACATCACCTGGCCCGAGCCCTCGGGAAGTAGGCACCTCTAGTGGCACCGCATCAGGATCTGCGCCCGCTGAAGGGGCGCCTCCCTCTGTCGCATAGGAAGGCGCGCCCGGCACCCTCCTCGGGCAAGGCTCGGGGGCTCTCTCTTGGAGGGCCACTGACTTTGCCAAGGTCACGAGGGAGGCGCTCGGGCACCACTTTGAGGCGTGCTTCAAAGCACGTTCCCCTCAGGAAGGCATGAGGCAAGGAGGGCCCAAACCTCAGGAGTTCATCAACGAGGTCACTCATGAGCTTCAGGAGTCAAGAGTCATGCGTGGCAGCCGCCGCTTACCCGTTGTAGCTCCCCATCCAGGCGAGGATGGTTGGCTGCACGTCTGCATCGACGTGCCATGGCTCAACCGAGTCGTGTCTCAGGAGTGCCTCTAGCCCTCGCGCGTGGGACGTTGCGAGGGTCCACCTCACAGCTACGTTTGCATGCCTCTCGGCCTGCCGAACGTGGTCGCTGCTCATCAGCGCCTGATTTGGAGCATTCTAAAGGCTCAGGAGGTCAGGCACTGTGCGGTCCTGGCAGAGATGGAGATGGTCCTCGAGGAGCCACCCAGGCCCCTAGAGCCTCCCGAGGCCCCCGGTCCTGGGAGCTCGTGAGGATCGGCTTCCTCACCGCAGTGTCGTCCGCTACTTCAACATTCCTTCATCTCCAACAGTATCAGGTGACATCTTTCAAGTTCCATTTTCAGCTGGGAGGGCCCCTAGGGCTGCATCATTCCCATGCCGCGTGGGTCCATCCCTGCGGCATGTATCTCTTTTGCTCATGTCTTTAGTTTACCTTGTTGGGGGCGCCCCTCGGGCTGTATTATCCCCAAGCCGCTCGGGCTTGACCCGGTGGCATGTATCTTTCCCGCATCTATCTAGGTCGTGTGCCTCACATATTTGACACGCTATGATTATTATCTGATGCCTACCACGGCCCCCTTTTTTTCCTTCATGCTAATCGCTTGCACGTTAAAAGGGGGGCACCTGAGCATCGCAACTCACGGGCTCTTACTGGCCCTCCAGCCCTCACCTCCTGGCCTTGACCACGGCATCGTGACCTGGCATACCAGCTACGGCTGAGCTCGCTCGAGGGCCGGGACCTGAGGACGTAGAGCGTTGGCATCTAACCAATCTTGCTGGAGCACACTACAAACAAAGGCCTAGAGCCAGGCGTATCCCTCCTTGAGGTAGGGCCCCGTGAGTCCCGCGCTGGCTCACGGGTGCCCAGATACACCTCGTCAAGCCCTATCGTGCTAGCCACGTGTCAGGGAGGGGGTGTACATGCCTCGGGGGCTCCTCCCGGAGGGCCCCCCCTCCCACGCACCAGTGGAAGCACGATGCTCTGTGCTGGCTGACGACGCTGCCGAGGAGCGGCTATGCCCGTATACATATGGAAGCGCTATGCTCCGCGCTGGTGATAAACAACTGAGGGCGGCCCATGGCCGCATCAACCTCAGGGAGCCCAGAGCTCAGTGTCCGGCCCAATCGTAACGCCTCCCCTCGGGAGCGCCACGCGAGGGGGCTGGACATGGGGGCAGCGTCCGTGCCACGCCCGTGCGCACGCCACCCAGCTAGGCCCCTTGGACCTGGTTCGTCGCGCGCCCCTCCTCGAGCGGAGCCAAGGTACGAAGACCGTTTGACGTCAAGGGGGACAACTGAGCATCACGACTCAGGAGCCTAACTGGTCACGTAGCCCCTCACCCCTTGGTTCCATCTTGGTTTCTGGTCGGGGCTAACGGCGACTGAGGTATGCGCGGGGCCGGGCCCTGCCAATGTAGAACGACAAATCCACTCCTACGCCTCCCTTCCCTATTTGCTCTTCGCGCGTCAAGGGGGACTCCTGAGCATCGCGACTCAGGAGCCTAACTAGTCACATAGCCCCTCACTCCTTGGTTCCGTCTTGGTTTCTGGTCGGGGCTAACGGCGGTTGAGGTATGCGTGGGACCGGGCCCTGCCGACGTAGAACACAAGCAAATAGGAAGGAAAAATGCAAATTCTAGGGAATTCAAAAGAAAATATTACAGGCCGTAGATTGTTTTCACAATGCCAAACACAAGTTTAAACGCCTCCACGAGGCATGATGCATGTTGCAGGAATTAAAACAGGATAGAAGCCGCGAAGAGATCACTTTTTGGCGGCGCCATCGCTTGTGGTGGGGTCGCGCTGGGCAGCTCCACCTCCCGAAGCCGCGAAGCTGGAAGCATCTCGCCTGGGCCTGGTGCTGAAGGCGCGGAACTTTGCCAGCAAGGCCTCTGCTCGGCCCTTCACAGCCTCAGCAGCAGCGGCGGCACGCTCGCCGCTCACTTGTTCCAGCAGGCTGTCGAGGTCGACGTTGGGGTCACAAAGGTAGACGTGGCTGAGGACACGCGTCAGCGCCACAGAAGAAAGGACACGCGCCTCAGCCTCAGCCGTGGGACCGAGGCCGTCTACGACATCTTCAAGTGCACGGACCAAGAAGGGAAGCAGCTCGGCGGGGCCGTCCTTTGTGGCAACCAGCGGCTTCTCTGAGCCGCCATCATAAAGCGTCTTCAGTGCGGCGCGAGATTCCTCCTCCAGCTTCGTGAAGGCCACCCGATCCTCAGCCAAGACCTTCGCCTTGCCGTCCAGCTCAATCCTCTCCTCCCTCAGCGCCTGCTCCAGCGTCTCCAACCGGCCACGACGGTCGTCAAGCTCAGCGTCCCGATCCCTGGCTGCAGCTTCTTGAGTCTTCATCTCCTTCTCCTTCTCCTGGCGGTCGCGGAGCTCCTTGGCAAGCTCGTCGTGCAGGCCTTGCAGCTCGTCCTCCGGCGTCTTGCAGCGGCTCCGGGCATTCACAGCGTCACCCAAGGCAGCATCGCGAGCGGCCTTGGCCTGGGAGGTGGCTTGCCTCTCCTCATCGAAGGCCGACATAGCCTGGTTCAGCGCTGCTTGGACGGAGGCGTCAGAGCAGACCCAGCCAGAGGCTAGCTCCAAGCGCCCGGCCACCAGGCGGGGGTCGGTGCCCTGGAGATCTTCTCGTAGTCGGCTCAGCTCGGCAGTGGCACGGTCCAAGATGGTGGAAGGAGTGAGGCAAGCGGTAGTCGGCACAGTAGGAGGAGAAGACGGCAGCGTGATCACAACATCAAGCGTCAGGGCCTTGTGAGCCTCGGCGGCCTCGGCAATAGTGTTAAGAGTGGCCGCCCCGGGAGTTGCCAGGGCCATGGGGGCTGCATCCACGCTAGTGCACCCCACCTGGCCTCGCGAGGACGACTGGGAAGGGGAGGCACGAGCCTCGCTGCCTCTTTTCCCCGCAGATGAAGTCGCAACCCCGGCAGGCGAACTCGCCCCAAGCAGGGCCACCGAGGCCCCTTTCAACCTTTTTGCTGCAGGCGCCGGCCTAGCCCAAAGGATGCAGACGTCAAGCCTTGGCAACAGAAACGGGATGCAAAGCAGAAGTTGAGCATTTACTGGTCATCATTCGCAGGCTCAAGCAGCCTCCGGCTAAACTTGAAGCCTGAAAACCTACTGCAGGGATCAGCCTCGGGAGGTCCGAAAGCAGAGGGCGCATCAGAAGGGCTGGAGCTGGCTTCAGGTAGCCCCAGGACCTGAGTAGACCCTCGGGAGATCAGCCCCGTCCTGTCCTTCCTCAGGACCAAGGGCGGGTCCTCTCTGCCTCGCCTGGCACCGGCCTCGTCGTCGTCCGGCATGGAGCAAAGGGCGCGGGACCTGCGCCAAGGGAAGGACTCCCCCGACCCCTCGACAGTCGCCTCAGGGTCGGGCTCTTCTTCCTCCTCCCCCCTGCTGGAGTCGTCGAAGGACAAGTACACTGTCGCCATCGCCTCGAGATCCTCGAGAGCTTCCACCGGCACCAGCCCCTCCCCGTTGAAGGTGGGCACGGCGTTCACTACCTGCTCCCAGTCATCACGAAGGAATAGAGGGACAAGAGCGCCCTCCGGGCTCGCCACATCTTCCCCAACCAAGGAACGGAGGGCCGCGGCCAGATCTTCGTCGGCCAGGGCCTCAGAGCTCAGGCGGAGAGCGACATCTGCTTCCCCGAGCCTCCATAACGGGAGCGAGTGCGCCCGAAGTGGAGCCACCCGGTGCTCTAGGAACTCCCTCAGGAGCATGGCCCCGGTCAGCTTCGCCGCCCCCAAGTTGCCTGGCCTCAGGTCCACGTTCATCCTCTTCAGCACCACCTTCGCCCGGGGGTCGTCAAGCTCCACACGAGACCATGCATCGACGGCCTTGGGCTGCCCCGTAGGCATCACCAGTCGAGGGTGGATGAGCCTGACGTCCACCATGACCCACTTGCTCCGGAAGCCGTCGATCCTCTTCCCGTTCTTCGATATGGCATTGGATTTGGAGTATGCGATAAAGCTCGCACATGCGGTTATGTGGGCACCAGAAACTCGGAGGTAGAAGTAATGGCGCAGCAGGGCCACTCAGGGCATCACACCAACGTGAGCCTCACAATAGTAGGCGAAAATCGCCAGGAGAAGAACAGAGTTGGGGTGGAGAGGCAGGGCTTGCAAGTTGTATTGGCGAAGAACAGCAAGGAAGAACTCAGAAAAAGGAGGCACCAGACCGGCAATGATGGCGCTCACAAAGAGCGGGTAGAAGGTGCTCCCCTTGCCTTCCGGCTGGGCGGAGCCGGGCTTGAGTGCAGTCGCCCCCTCCTTGCCTTGCGCCACCGTCATCAGGCACGTGAGGGTGAGATTCTTCTCTGACATATTCGGGGGATCCAGAGCCGGTGAGTACCAGGCCCCGGCCGGGGTCTTGCGAGGTGCCATTGCTCGGCGGAGGTGAGAGATTGAGGCAGATCTGGAGGATTTTGGAAGCAAGAAGGAGGAGAGCGAGAAAGGGGATCTGGAGCAAGACAGACGGGAAAAAAGAAAGTAAGCCTGACCCAGGCCAACCCTTTTGTTAGTCGGGCGGATGCCGAGGCGTCGTGGGGAAGTGGAGACGCCCACGTCCAATCAACCACCACGCAGCGCCCAAGGCCGCAGGCTGTTGGGGCCCGCGGTGCTTCGCACTTGCCCCTTCGCTTCTCTGCTAAGCCAAGTCCGGGCGCGCCTTGGGCCCGGGGGCTACTGTCGGTGTTCTGGGAATGGGGGTCCCCAGAATTGCTTGCCTGCGGCCTGCGGCGTGCCTCAAGTAGTGGCCCAGTACGGCCCATCTTCATCAACTCAAGCTCAAGACCCTCGCGAGGGGCCAAGCCTCGCGGGGCGGACGACAGGAAGCTTCCCCAGGAGCGGCCTCGCCAGGCAAGCTCGTGAGGAGGCGGAGAGATCAAGGCAAGGGTACCTCGCGAGGTGCCCGTGACGCAAGCCATGACGACCGAGGCCAGGCGGGCGCCAGGCGGGCGCAGTGTCCTTGTTTCCTCTTTGGTGCAAAGGGAGCATGCACAGGCCAAGGCATCAGGCAAAGGCTACCGTTTCGGTGCAACAAGACAAAGACCAGCAAAGCGGCAGCATGGAGGTCACCGTGGAGCCCAGGACGGCATCATCGTCAGAGTCTTTGGCAGTCAAAGACCGACTTTAGTCCGGATAAGTGTACTAGATGTTCCCCTTCAAAATGGCCAATTGTTGGCGCCCTTCCCGCGCAATATTTGGGAAGAGGACCCGGGCCTCTTTATATATATAGGGCTAGCCACCACAGTATAGGGGAGGACGAATCGACCCTTCCAAAGGGACAACACCACCACAAGAACATCCCTCGCGAGGTTGTTCTTCCCTTGTATTGTTCACCATTAGCCCCTGAGGCAATCCACCACACCACACACTAGAGTAGGGTATTACACCACAATGATGGCCTGAACTAGTATAAACCCCGTGTCCCTCGTGTCTTTATCTTCCTAGCTTAGATTCCTTGCGAGGCTTTGGGACGTGAGTTGGTAGACGAGAGATCTTCGCGCGCACCCCAGAGTTCGAACCTCAAGGGTCTGCCGGAACCCGAAATCCGACATTCATGATGACTATGCTATTGCTCTATGATGCTTATACCTGAGTACTTATTCCGCTGCTAGTTGTTCGTGACTTAGGAATTTCCTCACCCTGAAATTCGTGAGTGATGAATTTGTAAAAATCGCCTATTCAACCCCCTCTAGTCGACTTAACGCACTTTCAGTTGGTATCAGAGCAAGGTACTCCCTTGTTCAGTGTGATTTTGATTTAACCACTTGGAGTTTTAGTTATGTCGACTGCAGGTATGATCAAGGTCTCGGCTGGGTGTCCTACCTTTGATGGGACGGACTACCCCTACTAGAAGAACAAGATGTGCATGCATATTGAGGCAATTGATAATGATCTCTAGTATTTTGTGGAAAATGGTGTTCCCTCAGTCACTCCATCTGTGAATGCTGCTGATGTGAAGAGATTCAAGCAACTTGATTCTCAAGCAAAGAATATCATATGTGGCCATCTGAGCAAAGGATAGTATGGCAGAGTGAGTGCCCTAGAAACTGCCAAGCTAATTTGGGACAGGCTGTCCAAGGTCAATGAAGGAGTCTCAACTCAACATGACTCCCGAGTTGATGTTCTTCGCAATCTCTTCAACCGCTTCAAATACTCAACAACGAATATTTTTAGCAAACCTTCGATCGCCTCACTGACATCTCAAATGAGCTTAAGGCGCTTGGTGCCACTGACATCACCGACCATGAGGTGGTGAAGAAATTGCTGAGATCACTTGATTCCTCATTCGATACTCTTGCACTGATTATTCAAGAGCGAGCTGATTACAAGTCACTAGATCCTGCTGATATCCTCGGGAGGCTAAACACTCATGAGTTCCAACTTGCTGAGAAGAGAGACCTCCATGGACCGAGCTATGGAAGATCACATGCACTAAAGGCTAAGGCAGTCTCCGAATCTAAAGCTGAAGATTATGGTAGCAGCCTTGGTGATCCTGAAGAACTGAGCCAGGAGCTAGCAATGCTCGTGAAGAAATTCCAGAAGTTCTCTCACCGCGGTCGCTTTGGAAAGTCTTCAAGAAATGATGATTCCTTGTCTCATAACTACAAAAGGAGAAGTTGCCACAAATGCAAGAAACCTGGTCACAAAAAGAGAACATGTCTGATTGTCCTCTGTGGCAAAAGGAATCAAAGAAGAAGATGTACAAAGATGACGATTCTAATGACTCAAACAAGAAGAAGAAATCCTCAAAGTCTTCATCATAAAAATCTTCAAGAGTCTTCATCTCACAAGAAGAGCAGTTCCAAGAAGGCCCGGGCATTCATTGGCAAGGAAATGGACTCTGAAGCTAAATCTGAGGATAATGTGGAAGAGGAGGAATCCGAGGAGTCAGACTTTGGTGTGGCGGGCATAGCCCTCGCTACTTCTTACGTCGTCAGCAAGTCCATCTTCAACACTGAAGAAAATGATCTCACCAACTCTGGTGACAAGAGCGTCGATGATTATGCTCCCACCTACTGCTTCATGGCAAAAGGTGCCAAGGTACTCAAACATTCCCCCTGTGACTCTAGTGAGGATGAATCTCATGACAATCTCAAGCCTAGTTCTTCCAAACTTGCTAAAATTGTTGTTAAACAACAGAAGGCTTTAGAAAAGATTCAAAATCAACTAGACAGAAGCGATGACCTGTTGGGTGAGGAATTGAATCGAACCAAGACTCTGACAGATAATCTTCAAAGACTTCAAACTAGGTTTGACAACCTTCAAAATCATCATAACACTCTCTTAACTGATCATGAGAAGCTTTCTTATGAATTTTTTCAGAGAAAGCAAGATCTTGAAAAGTTAAAAGAAAGTTATGAAGATCTTCAGAAGGAAAATGATTCATTGCTTGCTCAACAGATCAGTTCTGCTCAGGAAGAATTTATTCCACCATGTCTAAAATGCATTGAGTGTGAATCTGCTAATTCATCACCTGAATATTCAAATGCTTCTATTGCTGCAAATTTTTCAACTGTCTCTGTGGTCACAAATTCCTCATCTGAGGATACCACAAGTATCACTGACGATAATGTAGGGCTGAAGGAATTGTATGTGACAGGCATTTTCAAAAGCCTCAAAGGGCATCAGACTCTATGTGATGTGCTCAAAAAGCAGATCTTGAACAGGAACCCTAGGATAGAGGGTATTGCCTTTGAGAGGAAACTCAATGCTGATGGGACCTACTGGAAACCTGAGCAGTATCTCAAAACATCATGGGTTGCTGCGAAAGGACCTCCTGTAGATCCATGCACTCTATCTGGTTTTACTTGTGATTCTTTATATTCCTCTGATAAGTCATTTGACTCGAACTATAAACTATTTAAGAATTAGAATGGTGAAGTATTTGCTAGATATGTTGGAACTAACTGCAGGAACGGCCCCCCTATGAAGAAAATCTGGGTTCCCAAAAGGTACCTTGAAAAGATTCAGGTCAATGTCATAATGACACCACCCATGAAGAAAAGGAACCCCAGATCAAATTCTTCATATGAACGAAATTCTTCATATGGATCAAATTCTTCACATGGATCAAAATCCTCAGATGAACATCATCGTGCTAACACTTCTGTTTTGCAGGGAAAGTCTAAAGGCTATAAATATGTGCACTATTCTTCAAACCATTATGTTCATAAGTCCTCGAAGAATTTCTCTGCTTATTCATATGCTTATCCTAACCACTCTTCCGTGAAATGAAGTACACTGGCTTCAATGCCATATTTTTCTTATGGAGCTCGCAGAATGATGAATTCTTTACCACCCCTCCACATGTGGGTGGTGAAGATAAAGAACTAATCTCTTATGCAGGGTCAGGTCTCCAGACGAACTTAATCGTCTGAAGAATTTGATGGAGACCTGAATGTGCTTGAATGGACGCAAGCTAATCATGAATAAATGAATCACTCATTTCTCACGTCCTCATATTACTATTGCTGTTGATGAAATTGATATCATATTCTTCACTGATGAAGTATATGGGTTTGTAAGTTGCACTAATTCATCTGCAGGATGAAAAACCTAAAGCTACTGAGTGGGTCCTCGACAGTGGATGCACAAACCACATGACCAGTGACAGGAACTTGTTGATGGACACTGATTTGTCTCCATCGCATCTGAAGCATATCACCTATGCTGACAAAGGCAAAAGCAAGGTATTGGGTCTAGGTAAGGTTGCGATCTCAAAGGATAGACACATGGACAAATTCATGCTTGTCGAGTCCATAGGATTCAACCTCATGTTTGTCTCAATGCTTTGAGATCTTGATATGGTTCTCGTCTTTGGCAAATATTGTTGCATTGTGCTGATGGAATCTGACAATTCCAAAGTCTTCGGTGGCTTTAGGAAATGAAACTTGTATATTATTGATTTCTCTGCAGGACCACAGCCTACCACATGTCTACTTGCAAAAGCTTCAGAATGCTGGCTATGGCATCGACGACTCGGTCATGCTGGGATGAGGAACTTACATACACTCACGAAGAAGAAGCATGTCATTGGCATCGTGGGTGTCAAACTCCTCAAATATCATCTTTGTGGGGCTTGTGAGGCTGGAAAGATCACCAGAGCCAAGCATCCCTCGAAGACTATCATGACCACATCTCGTCCCTTTGAATTACTTCACATGGATCTCTTTGGCCCTACTCACTACGCCATGTTCTCTAGTTCTGCATCGTTATATGACTTTGTCATTGTTGATGACTATTCTCGTTACACATGGGTGCATATCATCACTTACAAAAATGAAGTGCAGGAAGTCTTGAGACGATTTTCCTCAAGAGCTTCTACTAACTTTGATGTGAAGATCAAGCATATCAGGAGTGACAATGGAACCGAGTTCAAGAACACTGGTCTTGATGAATATCTTGATATACTTGGTATTACTCACGAGTTGTCTGCTCCCTATACTCCTCAGCAGAATGGCGCCGTGGAGCGCAAGAAAAGAACTCTTGTTGAGATGGCTCGCACCATGCTTGATGAATAAAAGACACCTCAGCGCTTTTGGCCTGAAGCCATCTGTGTGCCACATCATCAACAGGGTATATCTTCAAAAATTCTTCAAAATGACCTCAAATGAACTCCTCGCTGACAAGAAACCCAATGTAAGTTATTTCAAAGTCTTCGGTGCTAAATACTAGATTAGAGATCCTCACGATCACTCTCAATTTGCACCCAAAGCACATGAAGGTTTTATGCTTGGTTACGGAAAGGACTCGCACACCTACAGAGTCTTCAACATCAATCATCACAAGATTGTTGAAACTGTAGATGTGCAGTTCGATGAAACTAATGGCTCGCAAAGAGAGCACCTACCTCCTGTGCTAGATGAAATGTCACCTGAGGAATCCATCATGTTCAAAGCTACTGAGGATATCATCCCTACTGAAGAATCTGCTGAAGAAGTCATTCCGGATCGTGAAGAAAATCACACTGGTGCTACTGAAGAATCTGCCTCTGGAAAAATTGCGGGGCCTAAGCAAAGTCGTTAACCTGCACATCCTTGCGCTACAAACGAAGTGTAGATCAAGAAAATCATCAGCAACAGAAACACACTAGGTCCTCTCACGTGCTCAAAAGCTTCACACTTATCTAACTTTTGTGGGCATTTTGCATTTGTCTCTATCACAGAGCCCACCAAAGTTGATGAAGCATTCATGGAATCTAACTGGATTCAAGCCAAGCAAGATGAATTGCATCAATTCGAGCTCAACAATGTGTGGGAGCTTGTCAAACGACTAGACCCACGCAAGCACAACATCATCAGTACCAAATGGATCTACCACAACAAACAAGATGATAATGGCCTTGTGGTGAGGAATAAGGCTCGTCATGTAGCTCAAGGATACACACAGGTTGAAGGAATTGATTTTGATGAAACTTTTGCACATGTTGCTAGAGTTGAGGCTATTCGCATATTGCTTGCTTACACTAACCATCATAATATCATCTCACATCAAATGGATGTGAAAAGTGCATTCCTCAATGGTAAGCTTGAGGAAGAAGTATATGTTGCTCAACCACCAGGTTTTGAGGATCCAAAATTCCCAGATCACGTCTACAGACTCAACAAGGTCCTCTATGGCCTCAAGCAAGCACCTAGGGCATGGTATGACACACTGAAGGAATTCTTCATGAAGAAAGGCTTCAAACCCGGTTCACTTGATCCAACTCTTTTCACCAAAGCATATGATGATGAATTATTCGTGTGCCAAATATATGTTGATGATATTATCTTTGGCTGTACTAACCAATGTTACAGTGACGAATTTGCCTATATGATGAGTAAAGAATATAAAATGTCTATGATGGGAGAATTGAAATTCTTTTTAGGTCTTCAAATTCATCAACAATACAATGGCATATTCATATCTCAGGAAAAATACCTCAAGGATGTATTGAGGAAATTCGGCATGCAAGAATGCAAAGGCGTCAAAATCCCAATGCCCACAAATGGCCATCTATGCACTGATGAAAATGGTAAAGACTTTGATCAAAAGGTATAGCGCTCCATGATTGGCTCCTTATTGTACCTATGTGCATCTAGGCCGGATATTATGCTTAGTGTTTGCATGTGTGCCCGATTTCAAGCTACACCAAAGGAATCACACCATAAGGCTGTGAAGCATATTCTTCGATATCTAGCAAACACACCAACACTTGAAATATGGTATCCCAAGGGCTCTTCCTTTGATCTCATTGGATATTCACACTCTGACTATGCTGGTGATCGGGTGGACCGCAAGTCAACGTCAGGCACATGTTATTTCCTGGACGACCCTTGGTATGTTGGTCCTCGAAGAAGCAGAACTGTGTATCACTCTCTACTGCTGAAGTTGAGTACATTGCTGCTGGATCCTGCTGTGCTCAATTACTATGGATGAAGCAAACCCTCAAGAACTATGGCATCAATGTGAAGAATGTGCCACTCGACTACGACAATGAGAGTGCTATCAAGATTGCTCACAACCCAGTTCAGCACTCGGAGAGAAAGGAATTCTAGATTCGTCATCATTTTCTTCATGACCATGTGTTGAAGGGCGACATCTCGATCGACCATGCAAATACTAAAGACCAGTTGGCCGATATCTTCACAAAGCCCTTGGATGAGAAGAGATTTATAAAGTTGTGGTGTGAGCTCAATATCCTGGAATCTTTGAACGTTCTTTGAAAAGGACACACGTCCTAACACTTATGCAAACTTGATGACTTAGATGTGCAACAGACGAAGTAACCTTTTTCTTCAATCAATGACGACTAACCTTCTAAGTGTGAAGAAATTAATGAAGAATTTGATTCTCAGAACCCTACAACTATTGTACGCAATGTCTGAAATCATCACTCTTATACGGTGGGTTACGCCACCAACCAAAGCTCAAAATATTCAATTTGAGTTTGTCATTTTTGAAATTCCTCAGTTTTTCAAATTCTTCAACATTGCAAAGCCTTCACTCTTTTGGTCATTATTCTTCATTGAGTTCTTATGTCCTCTACAACATTCACTTATTGCTAGTTCTTCAAGCTACCTTTTTCTACTAAGTGAATGTGATTGGACCCTTTCCCCTCTATGCTAAACTCAACCCAGTCTGTTCACAAATTCTTCATGTGCATTCTATTTGAAACCCGTTCAAAATCTTCACTGTGTCCTTGTCAGCTGAAGAATTTGCGAACGAAACTTTAAAATATTCTTATCTGAATTTTTGGTTTTTGCCGCTCAAATCGTTTCACATCCCACGACAAGAATTATCTATTCACCCACAATCTCACATGATCTCCACCACACTATACATGGGTGACACATGTCGCTAGGCTGAGGAGGGTCAGGGGCATGTTTGTCCAATTTCCTCGGGTGAGCGGTTTTTCACCTCGGCTATAAATACCCCTCACCCTCCTCAGACTGCATTTACGCCGCTCGATCTCACTCCCCTCGCTCAAGCTTTCAAGTCCTAGCGCCACCACAACCTTCATCGTCGCCGGTGAGAAAGAGCTTCACTGCCTCGACCTCATCGTCGTCGTACTCGCGTCAGCCGCGGAAATCTTCCCTCCGCCGCTGCCGTAGCTGTCATCCTCTGCCAAGTTAGGGCGTGGAAGATCTGGACTGATGAACTTCCAAATCTATACTCTCAGTTTGTCGTGTTCTTTGTCAAGGGTAATTAAAAGTTACTTTTACTGCCTTTGTTGATCCTGATGATTTCCAAAAAATCTTCAAAAGGTGTTTATTCTTCAACTTCCACACTCTAAGCACCTCGCACAATCATCTGTTCTTGATCTGTTTCTCTAAGTGACGCATTTCCTCAAGATTTGTCAATTGTGTGAATTTCACAATCCATACAACTCTAGAACCTAAGTCAAAGAACGCTTATTGAAATTCTTCAAGACATATCTGGTCAATTTCCTCAAACTTGTTCTGTTTTGCGAAAACTTCTGAGAATGCATATAACCTCTCCAAATTCTTCGCACCTATACTCTATTAACAGGTACACATGTCTGCTGCTGAATCACTAGGTTCTCATCTGTTAGAAGGGAGAGAGAGGTTTGGTGGAAATGTTCATTGTATTGCTTGAGCGTCGTGGGCATATATACAGGAGTACATGGTCAACTTGGAGTACAAGGCAAGCCAGAATATTTCCTAGTCTATCCTATGTTTCCAATCTAACAATTATACTCAACATCCCCCCGATGTCACAACGGTAGCGACGCAGACAATGAGACTGGAGAACAATCCGAAGGCAAGCCGACGGACACCCCCCATTGTCGTAATGGTCGACGCATCGCGAAAGTCGTGGCTGGAGTGGAAGCCGACAAGGTTGCTCAAGCAAGGCGGTAGCCCTTTGTGCCATTTTTCAATGTAGCCGAGAGCGTACGGTGCTGTAGCCATGGTCGAGGTAGACATTCAAAGAATGTCGTGGTCGACGTCGAGTCGGGGTAGCCGGTGTCGAGGAAGTCATTGTGAAGCCCCGGGCGCAAAGAGGCGCTGAGTTAATCATCCGCGCAGTGGTGTCGAAGTAGTGTCGCTCCAGGAAGTAGATGATGTTGATGACGCGTCGCGCCAGGGTAGCCAACCCCGGGGACACATCGTAGACGAAGGCACGTGTTGGTGTTGCCAGCACCGGGCATGCGTAGATGGACGAAGACGAAGTCGACGAAGCACCGCACCAGGCTTGCCAGCCCCGGGGACACGTCATGGACAAAGGCACGCGGCGGTGTTGCCAGCACCGGGCATGCGTAGACTGGGACCTACACGAGCTGTACGCCATGTCGAAGAAGTCGAAGAGGGCAGCAGAGAAGGACTTGACGATGGTTGTGGCGCCAATCGGCATGGGGCCAATGTCGCCCACGGTTGTCGGAGTAGATGAAGCGGTTGGGGTAGATGACGGCGACGCTGGTGACGGGCTGGTGCCAGACAAAGAAGAAGGGGGTGAACGGGCAGCTACGGGGCTAGCGGCGGCGGCGGCCGAAGAAGAGCAGCGGCGGTAGCCTGATGACGGTGGCAGCGGCTAGTTAGGAGCGCGGCGGCGATGCTCGAAGTAAGCGAAGAACCCTGACAGCGTGACGAAGACCGGCGCGGACGGTGGCATTCCCACACCAAGGAAGACGATGCAACGCATACCACAGGAAGTCAACACGCGGGGACGGCGAGGTGGACGACGGGCCGCGGCACTACGGCCCGAAGGGGCCATACAGCGGCGGCGGGCAGGTCGGGGCGACGACAGAAAGACCTCGGGGCGGTGGCGGGGACCGCGGGCCGCGATGCTACGGTCCAAAGGGGTGGTGCAGCGGTGGAGCGTGGGTCGGTGGAACCGCGGGGACAGCCTCGGGGCGGCGGCTGGGACCGCATACCGTGGCGCTACGGCCCGTAGGGGCAACGCAGTGGTGATGCGCGAGTCGATGCAGTCACGAGGAGAACCACGGGTCGAAGGCGCTGCAGCCTGATGGGGAGACGCACCGGCAGCCCGTTGCTCGATCGATGGAGGGGCGCGCTAAACTCGGGGACGATCTTCACGGGACCTGTGAAGGCGCGCCTAACCGACGGGCCAGGTCGGTCGCGCGGCGTAGATGAGGCGGATCGTGACAGCGAGCGGGTGATCAAGCCGATCACGTGCAAGGTCCGGGACACCGCTCGGTGGAGGCCGGGTCGCGGCGGAGCCCGAGATGAGGCCGGCGACGGTTGGCGGCAGGGCGGGTATGATTGGTGAAATAGTTGTTTGATGATGATGCAGGTATCCATGGCGTGCGTTGCGCGGACAGACGGACAGACGTGTTCAACCGGCGCGGACATGCGATGTTCACGAGGCTGATAGACACGTACACGCATGCACGCGAGCAGCCACATCCCACAGCTGGTCACACGTGCAACCACACAAATCGAGGATGCAACATGCATGAGCACTTGAGCAGCCAAGACATGCATGATGCATCGCGTGGGTTGGAGTTGTGGTCGAGCAGCTGGCGCTTGAGTGATGCGTGAGTGGCCGCGGGCCACGCGGCAAAGATGAGTCCATCACAGGTAGGAGCGGCCGTACAAGCGCCCTCGCGACACAAGTGCATCCAGGGACGATGCAGATGTCGATGAATCAGGCACGCGTTGTGGATGACAGACGACAGCGGGCGACGCAAACCGACTTTAGATCGGAGAACCAAAAAAGCATCGGTCAAGTGAGCGGTGAGAGAGAAAAATCCAGAGCAAGGGCTCGGGAAAAAGACTCTCTAGGGCAGCCGGTCAACATGACCGGCGGACGAACCCTAGGTACGGGCGGCGCGGCCCCCGACCATGGTCGTGGAGGCCGACCGCCCCGGGAGCGGCACGCGGGTGCGGAAGTGTCGGGGCTAGGGTTTAGAACCCGGAAACTAATACCCTGATAGAAGGGAGAGAGAGGTTTAGTGGAAATGTGCATTGTATTGCTTGAGCCTCGTGGGCATATATACAGGAGTACATGGTCATCTTGGAGTACAAGGCAAGCCAGAATATTTCCTAGTCTATGCTATGTTTCCAATCTAACAATGATACTCAACATCATCAACTTAACTCATTTGTAGCATTCCTCGAAGAAAAGCTGCATACTTCTTCAAAGAACTCAATAGTTCAAATTCCTCAGCTAAAGAAAATGGCAGATGGGAAAAGACCTCAGAAGGGAGGAAAGAAACTGGAAGTCAACACTACTTATGAGATCCCTGCTGACATTTATATAGGATGCTGCACGCCTGATGAGGCAACTCACGGGAAGGAAACAAAGAATGAGCGCAAGGTGCGCATACAGAAAATTGAACATAGATGGACACGGGAATGGAGGGAGTATAGATATGTTACTCCAAAATATATGAAGAAATTCGCTCTCAACCCTCCTTGCCCAAGACCTCCATTGGCACCTAGCCAAATTGTTGATCCCACAAGCATCAAATGTGGTGAGGGGTTATACTGATGAATGGGCAAAGCGGCAAGCCAAGTTGGTCAATCAGGCCAAAGAAGCAGCAAGAAGGCAAGCCAAGCGGCAAGCCAAGTTGGTCATTCAGCAGAGGAAATTCAATGAAGATTCTGGGATTAGGTCAATCAAGTCAATCAGGCCAAAGAAGCAAGAAGGCAAGCCAAGTTGGTCATTCAGCAGAGGAAATTCAATGAAGATTCTGCTGCTGCCACTGCTGAGGCTACCACAAGCAAGAAGGCTATGCCCAAGAAGCCTGCTCGCAAACCTCTGAGCTCAGTAATGCCCTCATGGCCAAGCTCATCTATGCCCTCACGATAAATCCCTCAAGCTGCTCCATTTCTTCCGGTTGCAGAAACCTCAGCTCCACCGGCAAAGTCCTCAGCACATGTGCATCTCGCCATGTGCCAAAGGACAATAGGCATCTCAATTGCCTCAGGAGCCTCTGCAAGTTCTTCAGCTCCTCCTCTGTCTTCAAAAAGCCCCACTTTGCTGAAGACCAAGGCCACTGCTAGACGGGGCACTAGACCAAGTCCTCACAAGAAGAAGGTTCCCTTCCAAATACCATCTGATGATGAAGAATTGGCTGAAATCATCAAAATTAGACAGCAAAGGGCCGCTGAAGCCAAGGGCAGTGTTGTGCCTCTTCTATTGGATCAGAAGAAGATCCTGGATTTCATTACCTCTCGCACAATGACCCAAACACTCCTTTGCCAGAGTTAGGCCTCACTCCTGGAAAAAGGTCACATGTTGACGACTTTCATCTCAGAAGAGAAATGGAAATATGAACAAGCCAGGACTGTGAAGAAAGCCCAGTACAAGAAACAACGCTATCTGAAGGACAACGTTCTCGTGCTATTGCCTGAAGAACTCATCGCTTTACAATCTGAGATCAAAAAGATCAGTGATGAATTTGACGCCTACAAGGCAGAATGGCTGGGAGCCAAAGCGGATTCATCAAAATGGTGAAAGGCCTCACTTCAAATGTTGCAGCTCCAACGCACATTGAAACTCCTCAAATTGATGCATCTGCACAGCCGACTGAAGAACATGCTAGCACCACTGATGAAAATCAGGCTGCTGATGAAACAGCAAGCACCAGGGCTGAAGAAATTCTAGCCGCTGAAGAAATTGCCAGGGCAACCACTAGTGTTGCGATTGAAGAACAAGTCAGGGCAGCTGAAGCATTTGAAGTTGCGCCTGCCGAAGCTGAACAAGACAGGACAACTGCATCAGTTGTGCCTGAAGAAACTGCTCCAATTTCCTCTGCTCCTCCTGCACCAGCACCAACACTAAGTCCAATTCTTCCTTTTGATTTGGAAGTGAAGAAAACAAAGGCTGCGGAGCGAGCTGCTCTGAAGAAAAGGAAAGCATATGTTTCCTCAGAATCTTCTGCACCCAAGAAGGCGAAGATTTTGACAAGCTCACTTGAGAACCCAATTGATGTTGCTCCTCTCTCAAGCATGTCATCGAAGGAACTCATTCCTTTTGGTGAAGATTATGTGTTTCCGAGTGAATCTGATGAAGAAAATCCTTCTGCTACTTCGAGAGAGCAGATGGATGAAGAAATTGAAGTTGACAATGTCACCTCAACCCCACTGGTATCATCGCCACTGCCTTAGTTCACCGCTGAAGAGGTAGGCGTCGAACAAATGGAATAAGATGAAGATGTGGACATTGGGAGCACCACACCTGTGATGAATGATGACTTCTGGGAAAGCCAGCACCCTAGCTCTCCTTTGTTCACGCCACTGCAACAAATTCCTCTGTCCCCAGTACCTACTGAAGTTCATATGGGCCCTGATGAAATTCACATTGCGCCTTCCATTCCTGAAGAAATTCCAACCACTAGTGCTGATGTCAAAGCTGCTGAAGATATGGAGACCCAGGCTGCTACTGAAGCAGAAACTAAAATTCCTCAGCCTGTGGCTCCAGAGATTGAGATTCCTGAGGTTGTACTGCAATTGACTGATACTCCTCATCCGAAGCCGACGAATCCATTCTCGAAAATGCAAAAATTCAAGGTTGATGACTTCTTCCTTGAGCATGTGTTCTTCACCGACTACAACCCTTATGACTCGCTCGTCTCGGAAGGAAGCGTTTCTGGACTGCCAGCCAAGCAAACTTCTATTCTTCACTGCTTTTCAATAAGGAGAAAGTCTTAGACCATCAGCATATTCCTCATGTGGATATGGAATCGCTGTCGTGCTTCACATCAGTCCTTAGTGTTCTTCATGATGCTGGACTACTCAACTTTTGCACAGACATATGCGATTGGAATGAAGAACTCATTCTTCAGTTTATGCAACGCTGCACATCACCAGAACTGTTGAAGACGTCAACTCTTGGGTGTTGGACTGGATGACAGAGAACACTCATTTCAAAGCACCAGCCTCTGAATTACTTCATGCCCTGCCTGTCAGTCCTCCCCTTGAAGGCGCAGTCGTATTTATCACGAACCTAAGCTGTCTGATCACTATATGCACATGCTGATGAAGCCATTGAAGCCCATTCAAGCCCCAAGAACCAAATTCCTCATGAAGGAATTGCTCTATGTGCCTCAGACTGTCTATCGCATTGTGACCAACACATTGAGTCCAATCAAAGACCATGACTCAAATGATGAAGAAGTCGTTGGCATCATGAAGAACCTGTTGTTCAATATCATGCATGGTATCCAAATAAACTACCATCACTTCTTCATGCAGACTATGGCAAATGTTGCTCTGTCTCCCTATTGAAGCCTTACGCTCCCTGGATTATGAGATTCCTCACATCAAGGTCTTCAATCAACTACAAGGCTGACATAGTCAACCATGGCAATTACTTTCGCCCTATTGAAGTCCTCAAGTGGACATTTTCCTCAGCTGATGAAAAGGGCATGGCCACTGCAATTGTTGATGAGGGAATTCGTCCATTGGATGGACAGTTCCGCAAAGTTGCATCGTATCCCACCAATGATGAGTCAACCACTCATGATTTTTCCGCCCAATGCCTCAAAGCAAAGTCCTCAAGCCATAGCTCCAAGGGTGATGACTGATCGTGAGCTTCTCCTCGGTCTTCATCAGAAGGTCGATTGCAAACATAAATGGGTCAAGCATCAGTTTGGTTCAATTCTTCACAACATGACTACCACCTATAACTCAGTGAAGAAGAACTATTACTACCTCAATGAAGTTTTCGATCGCACCTGGGCTGTTTTGACTCATCTCTATGGTGATGAGGAACTCAAGCAAATGGGTTTCAAGCAAGACTTCAGCTGGTCTAAGCCTCCGGCGAAGAAATTCAAGAAAGTTGAAGTTCCTCCTTTGGTGCCCAACTCATATTCTTCATCGCAAGACACTGATGAAAATGAAGACTTGGACAACACTGCGCCAGGGCCTACTCCAACAATCGACCCCAACATCACTGACGCTCCTCCATCAACCTGATGATGATATTCTTCAGGGGCGTTAGTCCTCATTTTTCGTCCCTTTTGGTCATTTGATGACAAAGGGGGAGAAATTTGAGTTAGTCTTCAAGCGGGTCTATCTATATGGGCATTTTTTTTGTTAAGTTGCAACTCTCGCTCTTCTGAAGTGTTTGTTTATTGAGTTGTAAACTTAAGTCCGGTGGTCACCTGATACTTCTGCTCTGTTTTTCTGCATGCTTTTTTCCTCATATATACTATGCACGCATGCTAAATTACATCAGTCACCATATTTCTTCATGCATTTCAAATTCTTCATTCGATATGTTAAATGTGTGTATGAATTACAAGATATAGGGGGAGATCTCCATGATTCTACTCTTCAAATGTGCATTGCTTCAAAAGCAAATTCCTCACTATGCACATCTTCAGGGGGAGTTCTTCTATATCTTGTAATCAAATTCCTCAATACTGAGCACTTTCAATTCATATGTTATCCCCGTTGAAAACATAACCTATATTGTCATCAATCACCAAAAAGGGGGAGATTGTAAGTGCATGTAGTGCCCCTTAGTGATTTTGGTGTATTGAAGACTTATAGGTTAAGGGATTAATATTTTTGTGAGTGTACACAGGCTCTATAAGTTGATGAGGAGTTTGATATTAAAGTGAATGTCAACCCCTAAAAATGAATGTCTTCAGTTGAAGACTTTGGTTCTCCTGAAGACTTTGAAAGTGATGAAATTGGTGCGACCTTGAAGACTTGGATATTCATGCGAGGATTATGAAGCGTGAAGACTTTTGTTTTCGTAGTTTCATTTTCTCTTTCTTGAGTCATAGGAAACACCGTACTGTTAAAGGGGGTCGAGGTAATACTAAGGAAACTGATTTCCACGTGATGCTCATCTCAAAATCCTACACCTACCTAATCCTTTTGAGTGAAGCCATTGGAAATCTCATATCAGTTCAGTCAATTTCTTTAGTGATAAAGACAAAGATCTTCTGGTCTCTAAGGAATTTGTTCTGACTGAGGAGTTAGGAATTTGCCAGTGCAGATTGCCTACACAGTGAGGAACATGATAGCCCTGAGGAATTCGAACCTCAAATCCGACAGTTGCTGTTAGAGAAACTGATACTTGTCATTTGAGAGCATCCCATCCTCTGATGACTTTGAGCGAAAATCATCAAGTGAGGAAAACCCAAATCCCAAACCCAGACCTACAAACCCAAAGTGATTGAGCATCACTGAAGAGATTGTTCCTGTGTGGAACCAATGCTTGTTACCTTCGAGGACTGTGTATTCTCCAGACGGTTAGGCATCATGGTCTGAGCATCCAAGAGGAATTGTGGATTGCCGAGTGACCAAGTTTGTGAAGGTTTGGAAATCACTTGTGAAGACTTACCACAAGTGTTGGGCGAGGTCTGTGTGATTTTAGCTCAAGGAGAATAAGGTGAGGATTGTGTGTTCGGGACTGTGTGTGCTTGAGTTTAAATACGCAGCCGCTCCAACCAGACGTACAACTATCACAGCAGTTGGAACTGGTCTACCAAATTATTGTCTTCACCAAGCCTACTGGTTCTATTTCCTCAACCCTTTCATTTCCTCATTTATGTGTTGATGAACCTAATCATTACTGTTTGAAGACTTGGACTAAAGATTTTCTCTATTTCCTCAACCCTATTTCTTCAAACACATTATCTTCAGCCTTGTTATCCTGTGTTAACGCTTTCTGTACTATGTGTTTGTCTTTCATTTCATCATCATGACTATGCTATTGCTCTGTCATGCTTATATCTGAGTACTTATTCCACTGCTAGTTGTTGGTGACTTAGGAATTTCCTCACCCTGAAATTCTTCAGTGATGAATTTGTAAAAATCGCCTATTCACCCCCCCTCTAGTCGACTTAACAGACTTTCGAAAAGCTATAAAACAAGATTACTATAGTAGATTAATCATTATAACACACAAAAATAGTAAGGGTAAATATTGGATTGTCTCTTGACAAGCGTTTTTCTTTAATGCCTTTTTATCTAGGCATGATGATGCCAATGATGCTCACATAAAAGATAAGAATTGAAACATAATGGGAGCATCATGAAGAATATGACTAGCACATTTAAGTCTAACCCACTTCCTATGAATAGGGGTTTTGTGAGCAAACAACTTATGGGAACAAGAATTAACTAGCATAGGACGGCAAAACAAGCATAACTTCAAGATTTTGAACACATAGAGAGGAAACTTCATATTATTCTAACTTCTACAAGCATATATTCCCCCCTCATAATAATTTTCAGTAGCATCATGAATGAATTCAACAATATAACCATCACATAAAGCATTATTTTCATGATGCACAAGCATAGACTTTTTATTACTCTCCACACAAGCAAATTTCTTCTCATTAATAGTAGTGGGAGCAAACTCAACAAAATAACTATCATGTGAGGCATAATCCAATTGAAAATTAAAATCAAGATGACAAGTTTCATGGTTATCATTATTCTTTATAGCATACATGTCATCACAATAATCATCATAGATAGCAACTTTGTTGTCATAATCAATTGGAACCTCTTCCGAAATAGGGGATTCATCACTAAATAAAGTCATGACCTCTCCAAATCCACTTTCATGATTATCACAATAAGATTCAACACCCTCCAAAATAGTTGGATCATTGCCTAAAGTTGACACTCTTCCAAACCCACATTCATAAATATAATCATCATAAATAGGAGGCATGCTATAATCATAATAAATTTTCTCATCAAAACTTGGAGGACAAAAAATATCATATTCATCAAACATAGCATCCCCAAGCTTGTAGATTTGCATACAATTAGCATCATGGATATTCAAGGAATTCATTCTAACAACATTGAAATCATGCTCATCATACAAAGATGCTATGACAAAAATTTTATTACATTCTTCTTCTAACACTTTGGCACAATTATTGGAATCCTTGTTTTCACGAAAGACATTAAAAAGACGAAACATATGAGGCAACCTAAATTCCATTTTTTTGTAGTTTTCTTTTATGGACTAAACTAGTGATAAAACAAGAAACTAAAAGATTCAATTGCAAGATCTAAAGATATACATTCAAGCACTCACCTCCCTGGCAACGGCGCCAGAAAACAGCTTGATGTCGCAACCTTCTTCTTGTAGACTCGTGTTGGGCCTCGAAGTGCGGAGTTTTGTAGGAGAGTAGCAAATTTCCCTCCATTGAATGACCT
Organism: Triticum dicoccoides; assembly: GCF_002162155.2. Lineage (NCBI taxonomy): Eukaryota > Viridiplantae > Streptophyta > Magnoliopsida > Poales > Poaceae > Triticum > Triticum dicoccoides. Next base: position 79,696,565 of record NC_041387.1, read on the forward strand.
AAGGTTTATCAATCCGTGGGAGGCGTAGGATGAAGATGGTCTCTCTCAAACAACCCTGCAACCAAATAACAAAGAGTCTCTTGTGTCCCCAAGACACCCAATACAATGGTAAATTGTATAGGCGCACTAGTTCGGCGAAGAGATGTTGATACAAGTGCAATATGGATAGTAGATATGTGTTTTCGTAATCTGAAAATATAAAACCAGCAAGGTAACTAGTAACAAAAGTGAATAAAAATGGTATTGCAATGCTTCGAAACAAGGCCTAGGGTTCATACTTTCACAAGTGCAAGTTCTCTCAACAATGATAACATAATTGGATCATATAACAATCCCTCAACATGCAACAAAGAGTCACTCCAAAGTCACTAATAGGAGAGAACAAACGAAGAGATTATTGTAGGGTACGAAAGCACCTCAAAGTCATTCTTTCCGATCAATCCATTGGGCTATTCCTATAAGTGTCACAAACAGCCCTAGAGTTCATAGTAAAATAACACCTTAAGACACACATCAAACAAAACCCTAATGTCACCAAGATACTCCAATGTCACCTCAAGTATCCGCGGGTTTGATTATACGATATACATCACACAATCTCAGATTCATCTATTCAAACCAACACAAAGAACTTCATAGAGTGCCCCGAAGTTTCTACCGGTGACTCAAGACGAAAACGTGTGCCAACCCCTATGCATAAGTTCACAAGGTCACTGAACCCGCAAGTTGATCACCAAAACATACATTAAGTGGATCAATAATCCCATTGTCACCACAGATAAGCACATGCAAGACATACATCAAGTGTTCTCAAATCCTTAAAGACTCAATCCGATAAGATAACTTTAAAGAGAAAACTCAATCCATTACAAGAAGGTAGAGGGGGAGAAACATCATATGATCCAACTATAATAACAAAGCTCGCGATACATCAAGATCGTGCCATATCAAGAACATGAGAGAGAGATAATAAACACTTATCTACTGTTACATACCCTGAGCCCCGAGGGTGAACTACTCCCTCCTCGTCATGGAGAGCGCTGGGATGATGAAGATGGCCACTGGTGATGGATCCCCCCTTTGGCAGGGTGCCAGAACAGGGTCCCGATTGGTTTTTCGTGGCTACATAGGCTTGCGGTGGCGGAACTCTCGATCTAGGTTCTGTTCTAGAAGGTTGGGGATATATAAGAGGTGTTGGCATCGGTAAACAATTCAGTGGGTCCCCAAGTCAGCCATGAGGTAGGGGCGCGCCCAGGGGGTAGGGCACGCCTTCCACCCTCGTGGTTGACTCGGGACTCTTCTATTCCATCTCCGATGTTCCACGGGCTTCTTCCGGTCCAAAAATAAGCTCCATAAATTTTTAGGTCAATTTGTCTCCGTTTGATATTCCTTTTCTGCGAAACTCAAAAACAAGGAAAAAATAGAAACTGGCACTTGGCTCTAGGTTAATAGGTTAGTCCCAAAAATCATATAAAATAGCATAAAAATGCATTAAAAACATGCAAGATGGATAATATAATAGCATGGAACAATCCAAAATTATAGATACATTGGAGACGTATCAAGCATCCCCAAGCTTAATTCCTGCTCGTCCTCGAGTAGGTAAATGGTAAAAACAGAATTTTTGATGTGGAATGCTACCCAACATATGTATCCATGTAATTTTCATTATTGTGGCATGAATGTTCAGATCCATACGATTGAAAACAAAAGTTTAATATTGACATAAAAACAATAATACTTCAAGCATACTAATAAAGCAATCATGTCTTCTCAAAATAACATGGCCAAAGAAAGCTATCCCTACAAAATCATATATTCTGGCTATGCTCTATCTTCATCACACAAAATATTTAAATCATGCCCAACCCCGATGACAAGCCAAGCAATTGTTTCATACTTTTGATGTTCTCAAACTTTTTCAACTTTCACGCAATACATGAGCTTGAGCCATGGACATAGCACTATAGATAGCATAGAATATGGTGGTTGTGGAGAAGAAAAGAGAGGGAGATAGTCTCACATCAACTAGGCGTATCAACAGGCTATAGAGATGCCCATCAATAGATATCAATGTGCGTGAGTAAGGATTGCCATGCAATGGACGCACTAGAGCTATAAGTTTATGAAAGCTCAAAAAGAAACTAAGTGGGTGTGCGTCCAGCTCGCTTGCTCGCAAAGACCTAGGGAAATTTGAGGAAGCCCATCATTGGAATATACAAGCCAAGTTCTGTAATGACAAATTCCCAACATTGGGCTATCACTGTTACCGTTAGTATTGCTGCTACTACTATCATCAAAACTATCATATTACTATGATACTAATCACTTTACTATAGATAATTAATCTCCTGGTATGGTTGAATTAGCAACTCAGCTGCAAATACCTTTGAATATTCTTTGGCTCCCCTTGTGTCGAATCTATAAATTTGGGTTGAATACTCTACCCTCAAAAACTGTTGCGATCCCCTAACTTGTGGGTTATCAAGACCTTTTTCTGGCGCCGTTGCCGGGGAACATAGCTATATTTGTTGAGTCACTTGGGATTATTATCATATTATCACTATGAAGAATCTGAAGGACTCTATAACTAAGATTTTCCCTCAAAGACGGGGGAAGGTAAGGAACTGCCATCTAGGTGCGCTTTAGATTCACCCTATGTTATAAGTAAACTTGCAACACCACCACATGCTATTAATTCTGATATGTCGCAAGTTATTGATGATGCTACTTCTGCTATGAATGCTACTCGTGATGATGCTAGTACCTTGCTTGATGATGATGTGCCACTAGGTGAATTTCTTGATGAAAAATTGCTAGAGTAAGACAGCATGATATTGTTGATGAACTTGAAACTGAAAATCTTGAAACACTTACTAGAACTAGTCCTCCTAGATACGAATTGCCAAAGGTACCGGAAGGTTATATGATACGTCTCCGTCGTATCTATAATTTTTGATTGTTTCATACCAATATGATTCAACTTTTACATACTTTTGACAACTTTTTATATGATTTATTTGTACTAACTTACTTATCTAGTGCCCAGTGCCAGTTCCTGTTTGTTGCATGTTTTTTATACACGGAAAATCCATATCAAACGAAGTCCAAACATGATGAAACTCTACAGAGAATTATTTTGGAATATTTTTGAATTTTAGGAGGTGGAATCACCGCAAACGGAGGCCGACACAGCCCACGAGACACCAGGGTGCCCCCCATGCCCCTGGCGCGTGGTGGTGGGTTGTGCTCACCCTGTACGGCGGTTGGAGCTCTACTTCAGGTGCAAGGAAGCTTATATCAGGAAAAAATCGTGTAAAAAGATCAGCGCAATCAGAGTTACGGATCTCCGGGAATATAAGAAATGGTTGTCGGCCAGATCAGGAGAGCGTGAAATAGAAGAGAACAGAGAGGGAGATCCAATCTCGAAGGGGCTCCTGCCCCTCTGCCGCCATGGAGGCCATGGACCAGAGGGGGTACTCTCCTCCCATCTAGGGGGAGGCCCGGGAAGAAGAAGAAGGAGGGGGGTCTCTCCCCCTCTTTCCCAGTGGTGCCGGAGTGTCGAGGGACAAGGATTGTGATGGCGATCTACATGAACAATCTTGCTATCGTCAACACCAACTATCCCCCCTCTATGCAGCGGTGTAACACCCCTTCTCCCTGCTGTAATCTCAACTTAAATATGGTGCTCAACTACATATATTATTTCTGAATGATATTTGGTTATCCTATGATGTTTGAGTAGATCCATTTTGTCCTATGGGTTAATCGTGATATTGGTTGGTATGATTGTATATTTTATTTATGGTGCTGTCCTATGGTGCCCTTCGTCTCGCGGAAACGTGAGGGGCCCCCGCTGTAGGGTTTTGCAATGTGTTCATGGTTCGCTTATGGTGGGTTGCGAGAGTGACAGAAGCTTAAACCCGAGTAAGTGGGGTATGGCATATGGGAGTAAAGAGGACTTGATACTTAATGCTATGGTTGGGTTTCACGACCTTAATGATCTTTAGTAGTTGCGCATGCTTGCTAGAGTTCCAATCATAAGTGCATATGATCCAAGTAGAGAAACAATGTGATCTCGTGCCTCTCTCTCATATAAAGTTGCAAGAATGATTACTGGTACTTGTTATCGATTCCCTAGGGACAAATGACTTTCTTCTTGACAAAAGCTATCCACTTTTATTACCTTGCAATTTATTTGTAGTTTTATTCTTGCAAAGTACTCGTAGTTTTATTCTTGCAAAATAGTTTCATACTTGTTTTAGGTAAAGCAAACGTCAAGTGTGAGTAGAGTTGTATTGGTGGTCGATAGAACTTGAGGGATTATTTGTTCTGCCTTTAGCTCCTTGTTGGGTTCGACACTCTTATTTATTGAAGAAGGCTACAAATGATCCCCTATACTTGTGGGTTATCAAGACCTTTTCTGGCGCCGTTGCCGGGGAGCAATAGCGTGGGGGTGAATATTATCGTGTGTGCTTGTTTGCTTTATCACTAAGTAGTTTTTATTTCATGTTCTAAGTTGTTCTGTATCTTTAGTTATGGATATGGAACATGAAACACCAACAAAATTAGTTGTACTTGCTTCTCATGGAGATAGGGAACCTCCTAAAACCCTCGATGATCGTTATGTGAAAAATATTATGCACTACTTTTATAATCCTGAGTAAACCCCATTCAACTTGATAATGGGAGTAACATTGGATCAACGTGCACTACTGCAGGATGCTGCTAACGCGACACTATGATCAGAGACCCTTCAAGAAACTATGTGCGATGCAATAATCGCAAATGGTGGTGTCAGAGAACCGTCAATGTCCAAAACGTTTGCGATGACCTATGCATCAAACACGGTTCAGATTTTAGTTGCGTGTGTGATGCAGGGCATACTGTTGATGCAGCAAGACTGTTTGTAATGAGGAAGAACAACAGAAATAGGCAGCCATATCAATGTGTGTGCGATATACGGCATACAATTCCCTCCGATGAACTGTGTGCTATTAGGGAATGCAACAGAAACGGTCAGCCAGATCAATGTGTGTGTGATATACGGCATATGGTTAACTCATACAAACTATTTTAGATTAGGCAAGAGAACGGAAAGGGTTCATCTTAACAAGATGTGTGTGATATGCGGCATTTGGGATCAGCCCAAAGAATACTAACGATTCGTGTAAACCAGATGTGTGTGATACGCAGCAAACAACCCACTCGGATGAACTGTTTGGGATGAGAAATTATAACCCAGACGGTTACTATAGTAAGTTCATGTGTGATAGTGGGCAGACACGTACACATACATCCGATAACAAGGGCCCATGTCTCAGGCTTCGGATGCGTGGCATACGGTTGATCCAAAAGAACTATTTGCGATGACACAAACCAACAAAAATGGGGCTTTGTGGGCCCAGAACCATCAATAAATTTTGACTTTGTTTCTCCTCACATTGCAGATTACAACGCAATAAGTAATTGCAAATCTATTCACACCGATCAACCTTTTATTTGTTCACACTTAGCACCGGGCTATAAAAGCTACCCACTCGAAAATTCACATTTCCTCTCCTCATCACCTACAAAACTGGTAGGAGGAGTTTCAGGTGGGCATATAACCAGGCAGCAAAGACCAAGGCCGCTGAAGCACTAGAGAGGTCCCTCCGCGAAGTGGTAGCCACAGCAAAGAGGTCCCACCATGAAGCTGCAGACACAACCGCAACAGAGATGTCCCGGCGCGCCCGCGGAGCCCTCGAACAAGCTCTCACGGGCACACGAGGGCTCTCACAAGCGCACTCGCGGCGTCGGCGATCGCGACGAGTTAGTGCTGCTGAAGACCTTGGCCGGTGACGACCACATTCTCGCTGGCCTCATTAAGCAGCAGGAGCTGGTCGACGTCTTGATGAAGCTACTCGAGATCAGCAATGCCTCAGTTGACAAGGCGACCGGCCTCGTCGAGCAACTCATGGGTGACAATGTGAAGCTCCTCAAGGCGCTCACCGAGAAGGAGGAGGAGGCCGCCGGCTGGAAGATGCTGCATGAGCAGAGCAGTGCCTCGGCGATGACGCTGATAGCGGTTGTCGAGGAACTAATGGGTGACTTGAGGAAGATACGGATCAAGCATGAGAAGGAGGTGGAGGAATCTGTGGCTGCTTTCAAGCAAAGCCGTGAGGAATTGAGGATGGAGCTGGAGGATGTCATCGCCCGATGATCCATTGAAGAGTAGATACACTAGCGATCTAGATCGTTGTCTATGATTTCCTTCTTCTCTTGCCCCTGTGTCTTCTGAACTTTGCCACATGTGGCATTTAAAATTATCTGGAATATGTAAGACAATTATTATCTGCGCCATTGTAAATTTGTCGTCGTACTATCAATTGCCATTTTATTTGTCATCGTATTATCCGTTGCCCTATGTGGCAATTTAAATTAGGCCGGAATACGAGTTGAAAACACGAACAAAGAAAATGCTGCCATCGGATCACAACCAAACACCCTCCGTCCACCCCTAAAAAAACCTCCGTCCAGGCGCTTTAATTAACCCATTAATGGCAAAGTTTTGAGCGAGGCGGCCTGCGGCTGGTGCATGGAGGTCAAAGAGCTCGCTTTCTGCTGAGCATGGGCGGACTTGCTGCTCGCACGTGTCCCGTTGAGCCTGTGAGGTGGACAGGATGCACGCGTCCCGTCGAGCCTGCGCGGCAGACTGCTCGCACGCGTCCCGTCGAGCCTGCACGCCGGACTTCTCGCGCTCGTCCCGTCTAATTAAATAGTTGCACACATGTAATTGAGTATGGTTAAATATTGACACGGTCCATATGATACAACCGTTTGTGATATTAACGTGTCAGCTTATTGTTTCAAAAAGGACTTCATTGGCTACTAATGTGTGCGCCTCTTCTCAAACTGGACGATTTGTTTTACCACGGCATATATGTGCCATGTCATGAAACCATGCCAAGTTTCATGTTTTTTGGGTGAGTTTTTGACTTACTAGGATTTAAAAACCGAGATTATTAATGTTTCAGGACGACAACAAGTTTGCAATTCATTCCCATTCCTTAAATGAGACCTAAACATGCACCCAATGACACATGTACGATTTCAAACCCATTTCGTGCTTGTAGTTCAAATTTGAATTATGGACTGCATTTAATGCGTAGAAAACTTAACTAGTAATATATACAATGGCCATATGAACCCTAAACATACACCCCAAGGACACATGTACATTTTTTCTAGCCACTTTGGTGCACTGGAGCATGTATTTCTTGTTCGGATTTAAATTATGGACATTAAATGCCTAGAAAACTGAATTAATGAATAAAAAGGTCAAACGAACCGTGAATAATTTCAAAGTTCAGCACGAATCTCCCATTGTTCCGTACGTGTTGCGTGTAGAAAAAAATACAAGGCTAGAAGAGGGAGCGATTATCGTTTGACCCACAAGGGGACTTGTTTCTATATCGAAACCACAAGGGTTCTTGCGACAGGCTCCGGTTTGTAAGAGGTTTGTAAGAGGTTTGTAATAAAGCTTCGCCCAAATTGGCAATGTTTTTACCACGACATATATGTGCCATGACATGACACCATGCCAGCTTTAATGAATTTCTGGTGAGTTTTGGATTTATGGGGATTTAAAACCGAGATTCCAAATGTTTGAGGACGAGCCAAGACGCCGGTCAGGTTGTAATTCGTTCCCATTCCTTGCATGGGACCTAAACATGCACCCAAGGACACATGCATGTACAACTTTTCTAGCCATTTTAGTGAACTTGAGCATGTATTTGTAGTTCAGATTTGAATTATGGACATTAAATGGCTAGGAAACTCAATTAGTTTATATAAAAAAAGGCCAAATGAACCTTGAATAAGTTTAAATTTCAGCATCGATATCATGTAGATCCATGTTGCCCGTAGAAGAAAATACAAGGCGAAAAGAGGTCGTGATTACATTTCGACAACAAGGGGAACATGTTTCCCTATCGGAACCACAAGGCTTCTTGTTGAGAGAAGCTCCAATTTGTAATAAAGCTTGGCCCAAATTGGCAATGTTTTTACCACGACATATATGTGCCATGACGTGACACCATGCCACCTTTGATGACTTTTTGGTGAGTTTTGGATTTTATGGGGATTTAAAACCCGAGATTCCAAATGTTTGAGGACGAGCCAGGTTGCCAGTACGGTTGTAATTCGTTCCCATTCCTAGCATGGGACCTAATTAAACATGCACCCAAGGACACCTGCATGTACAATTTTTCTAGCCATTTTGGTGAACTTGAGCATGTATTTGTAGTTTAGATTTGAATTATGGGCATTAAATGTCTAGGAAACTCAATTAGTGCATAAAAAGGCCAAACTAACCCTGAATAAGTTTAAATTTCAACATGTATATCATGCAGTTCCATCTTGCCCGTAGAAGAAAATACAACGCGAAAAGAGGCCGTCATTATGTTTCAACAACAAGGGGAACAGGTTTCCTTATCGGAACCACAAGGCTTCTTGTTGAGAGAAGCTCTGATTTGTAAGAGGTTCGTAATAAAGCTTGACACAAATTGGACAATGTTTTTACCACGACATATATGTGCCATGACGTGACACCATGCCTTTGAAAGAGATTGTCCATTTTGCACATGAAGTGCATCCAATTTTTCTTTAACCCTCTCAACTTTTTAGAACATGCTATGTGGCTGAAATGATGATATATAGCATGCCAACTTTCAACCATTTCAGAGTTCATTTCAAGTGCTTTTCAATGTCAGGGTCATTTAGATAAAAAATTCAGTAAATGCATGAAAAATACCAAATGAAGTCAGGAAGGGTTGAAAATTGATGATGTGGCTTTGAATGGTGCATTTTGAACACACAAAAAGTCTAGAGTTCAAATAAGTTCGAAAAAGTGAAATCCCTTTGTAACAGATGAGTTTTCGTTCCAAACCCTGATACTTCGAAAGAGATTGTCCATTCTGCACACGAAGTGCATCCAGTTTTCGCCGTAACCCTCTCTAGTTTTTAGAACATGCTATGTGGGTGAAATGATGATACCATGCCAACTTTCAAACTTTTTAGAGTTCATTTGAGGTTTGTAATAAAGATTGGCCCAAATTGGACAATGTGTTTACCATGACATATATGCACCATGACGTGACACCATGCCAACTTTCGTGACGTAACACCATGCCAACTTTCATGTATAATTTTTCTAGCCATTATGGTGAACTAAAGCATGTATTTGAAGTTCAGATTTGAATTATGGACATTAAATGCCTAGGAAACTCAATTAGTGTATAAAATGCCAAACGGAAGCCATGTGCCTGCCAAACCGTGGCCGATGCCGCCCGCGATCTGAGTCGTGCATTCTGATTGGCCAAAACCCAAACCCCACGGATCGTACGTCTGCACCGTTGGATGCTCCCGGATCGAACGACAACCCTCATCCCTTTTGACAGCACATGCAGTACATGGGTAAGCACTGTGCGCATGCGTCGTCTAGCTCACACTTCCTTCTCTTGAATGTTTTCTAAATAGGCTACCATTTCCCGCCACTCCTCTCATTGGTTTCCCGCCTCGTCTCGCATCGGTTTCCCGCTACCAGTCCCAGTGCTCATTGAAGGCTAGGAGGCGACACACCAGCCATTGCACATAGTTTGTAAAATAAAAAATGTGCGTGATAGGAGGGAATAGGTCCCATAGGGTGACCAGCATGAGCAAAATGGTGCAGGTACTGGCTTAACCATGTGCGATACAAGTGCGTTGTAATATCAGCACGACCGCGCAAGCGCGAGCAAATGTTGGAGGTACTGGTTTAACCATGTGCGATGCAAGTGCGCTGTGAAATCACCACGATTGCGCAAGAGCGAGCAAAATGGTGCAGGTACTGGCTTAACCATGTGCTATGCAAGTGGGCTATGAAATCACCACGACTGCTGATCTTGGCCACTCCCGCCCCGCATTAGTTCCTTTACCCAAATTTTAGTAGCCGCCGTACTTCAACCGTCGCCCACACTCCTCTAGCACCGACCTTATAGTAAAATTGTAGTAGCCGAGGCATTTGAACCGTCGCCCTCCCTCGTCCACCACCATCTCCGCCCACCATTACTAAAAATTTCAGTAGCCGTGGTGTATCCTCAAACACCACAACCCCCCCACAACCACCACCACAGTCCCCCCACCCGCCACCCCCTGGAACCCTATCTCGCGGCTGCCACCAGCGCTGCTGGTGCTGCCGCCAACCCATGCCGGTCTGCTTGTTCCTCCTAGCTTAGATAATAAACTTCAGGTTAGCCAGCGACTCCCATACCGTCGCCCCACTCCCCTGAGTTTTTAGATGAGGCATGTGGTGTCCCTCCCTGCCAGATCCACATCCCCTGCTCCAGAATGTTGCAGCCTAAGCTCGACCACGTATCCCAGGGAGCCCGACGAGCGTTCGGCCAAGAAGTGGTTTATCATGGCCTCTCCGGCGGACGTTGGCGAGGTGGCCGCCGTCCGCCCCGACCTGTCGATCCCGGAGTAACACGTCACCGCGGAAGATGGCGAAGATGTTGACTACGTTTCCATGTCGAAGGCTTCATGTTAGCGGGCTTGTGTATTACTGTATCTCGTGAAAGGTGGCTAAGACATCAAGCTCGTCGACAGCGACAGATTCATGCGGTCCATGTCATAGGTTACGTGGTCCATCCCCAACTCCTCTGGTTCAACTGCCGTTGATCTCTTCAACGGCCTTGCCGCTGATCTCCTCTGCCAAGCGGTCCAGGATTTGCGATCCTTATACGCCATCGAGCCCATTTTGTCATTTCGGAAGGACACGTTCTACGACGTCGGCTTGGAATCCTCAATTGCCAAGTAAGATCTCATCGACCACAACCACGTGGAGGGCACCCACAAAGGTTCTTCCACCATGGGTATGTGCTCTTCCAACTAGAAAGATCCGGTCCATGAAATGTGAGTCAATATCCTATCAGCAAATCTTACCTTTTCTAGCTTGCCAACCCGTACCCTTCGTCGTAGTAGCATTTGTCATGCGGTGCTATAACTGTGCCCTATTTAATTATTTCAGTTATGCAAAAACGTACTGTTCAATAGGGCTATGTGATGTTTAAGTATGAATTGTCCACTTCAGTTTCATGGATGGCTATATTTCGTTGTTTATAGTGAGTAGATGCCTTGTTTATCTGTGTTAGGTTATTGAGTTGGTTGCAGTGAGCATTTTTCCAGTTATCGAGCCGATGCCTTGTTTATATGTATTTTGTCTTAGTTTGGTTGCAGCGAGCATTTGTCCAGTTATCAAGCATATGCCTTGCTTATCTGTAGTTTGGTTGTTAGGTTGCTTTTTTTAGCATTTGTCCAATTTTTAAGCAGATGCCTTGTTTATTGGTATTTGCTTGTTAGGTTGGTTGAAGTGAGCATTTGTCAAGTTTTCAAGCATATGCCTTGTTTATCTATATTTGCTTGTTAGGTTGGTTCCAGTGAGACTCTGTCTAGTTTTCAATTGCTATATTTGGTTGTTATACTGATCATTTATGCCTTGTTTATTTCAGTCATTCACAATGTGTTGTTCATTATGTGCAAGTCGGAACTGTGTCGCTCGACTACATCAATACCAGTTTGAACGACTATATTTGGTTCCAGTTATGCCTGGTGTAGTTAACAGTTAACACATGCCCTTTATTTCAGTTTTACACATTTATCCAGTGATGTTTAAGCATTACCTACATTCTATTCATTTTCAACAATACCATTTTGAATTGCAATATTTGATGGCTATTAAGCCTGCTGTCGGTAACATTGCCTTCCATTTTATATATGGTTTAACATCATGCTGAAACCAACCCATTCAAGCTATCATTTGGAGATGATATTGTTTACCTTTGCTATATTTGTTTGATGTTAAGGTTGTCGTACTTATCATGCCTTTCCTCTACTTATGCAGGACAACAACAGGAGTGGCCACCATTTTCCGCCGAGGTTAGCTTCATCCCTCGGCTTGTACTCCCCCATCGTTCCATAATGTAGTGCATATAAATCCGGGACTGGACACTTGTTAGCTTCTAATATTTACTTGTTGCTTGTAGGTAAATATGCCCTTGGTAAGGATCCACACATCGACCCTTTTTGCGTATGGGGAATGAGATATTCTTGAACAAGCATCAAGTGAGGAAACTGATAAGGATTGTTAGCAAAAAGATATGAATGGTGGTGTCGTGGTGGGTGCACGGCAGGTGACAAGGGATGGCTAAAGAGAGGAGGAGGCTCGAGGGCGCTGGTGGAATCCAGAAGCGAGGTTGGCATGAGCGGGCGTGGGACGCCGGACATACCTAGTGTCGGTGTCAAAATCGGCGGATCTCGGGTAGGGGGTCCCGAACTGTGTGTCTAGGCGGATGGTAACAGGAGACAAGGGACACGATGTTTTTACCCAGGTTCGGGCCCTCTCAATGGAGGTAAAACCCTACTCCTGCTTGATTAACATTGATGATATGGGTAGTACAAGAGTAGATCTACCACGAGATCAGAGAGGCTAAAGCCTAGAAGCTAGCCTATGGTATGATTGTTGTTCTTCCTACGGAATAAACCTCTCCGGTTTATATAGACACCGGAGAGGGCTAGGGTTACACAGAGTAGGTTACAATGGGAGGAGATCTACATATCGTATCGCCAAGCTTGCCTTCCATGCAAAGGAAAGTCCTATCCAGATACGGAACGAAGTCTTCAATCTTGTATCTTCATAGTCCGAGAGTCCAGCCAAAGGTCATAGTCCATCCATCCGGACACCCCCTAATCCGGGACTCCCTCAGTAGCCCCTGAACCAGGCTTCAATGACGACGAGTCCGGCGTGCAAATTGTCTTCGACATTGCAAGGCGGGTTCCTCCTCCGAATACTTCATAGAAGATGTTGAACACAAGGATTGTGTCCGGCTCTGCAAAATAAGTTCCACATACCACCATAGAGAGAATAATATTTGTACAAATCTGATCTGCTGACGTATTCCGTAGTGTGACATCATTCCACGGCCAAGCCTTTAATCGAGTCGTTTTATTGTCCCACCTCAGCGTGCTTAGCGAGGCGGTTTCCTTGGCATGTCTTGTCAAAGCAGATATCGTGTCCCCTTATTCCGGGATTCTCATCAATACGGGCGTGGGTAACCCAACCGTGCCATTGGTATGTCTTCTTAATTGAAAGTGAGTCCCAAACGGTCACGGGGAGGGCTCTTGGTATTCGACCTCTTTATAAAGAGACCAAGGCTCGACTCCTTTCTTTCAATCCAATCAAATCGGCCTCTCGCCTCGAGTTCCAACACCCAAAGCTTCAGATTCAGGCACTTTGGACCTTCGATGATGTCCGGCTCCGACCTCCAAGGTTGGTGGATGCCTTCTTCCATTACGGAAGGAGACATGCGAAAGATGAGAGATGCCAGGTATCTAACCGGCGAAATCTCGTAGAGGCTGCCTGCTCAAGGGCAGGCTATTCCCGCTCCCCAGCCCGGTGAAAGCGTGGTGTTCATATCTCACTTCCTTCGGGGGCTAGGCTTCCCGATTGATATCTCACTTCCTTCCTGCTCAAGGGGGCTCATGTTCTATTACGGGCTGGAATTTCACTACTTAGCTCCGGAGTCCATCCTCCAAATCTCATCATTCATTGTCGTGTGTGAGGCCTTCCTCCATATTACTCGTCACTTCGGGCTGTGGCCTAAGACCTTCAAGGTAGAAACGAAGATAATCGAGGGGCAGCACGCTGAGTGCGGAGGTGCTATTATAAGCAAGATTGCCAACGCCCCATAGCCCGAGGGCTCTTTTCAAGAGGAGTTCGGCTTATGGCAACGAGAGTGGTTTTACATCACAGCTCCCAGGGGCACCACATGGGTGGCGCCACCTGCTTTTCGCTCGGGTCCCCCACCACGGCTAACATCATGGGTCAATAAAGGGCTTAACTGGGGGCCGTCCAAGGACGTGCCCTTGCTGCAGGGCCGCGTTCGAGATCTCCTAGAAAGAGATATCAATTTGGCCGTAGTGGCGTAGGTTATGCTGATCTGCCGCATACTGCCCTGCAAACGTTGCCCCCTCCGCCTGTGGGAATTTAATCCGGAAGGACAACAAGCTCTCCACCATTTTATGGGCACGACGCCTGTGGAGATGTACAAATTGTTCTTCGGATCACAGCAATGTGTTCGGACTTGTCCGAGGACGCAGGTCTGAGCTGTAATCGCCCGGATACTCAAGTAAGTAGCCCTGTACCCAGACACTCCATCCGTACATTTATCATAAAACTGCCCTTAAAAGAGCTATCCTTTAAACATGAGTGGATAGCGGAAGCAAAGCTTATCAGGTGTCCGGCCCCCCTCCCTGAGACCACGCCGGATCCCGTGTTGACAGGATGTTGGAGATTGCGCCTTTTGAAGAAGGTGAAGAGGTGAACAAAGAAGCTACTGCCTCCGTGAAGGAGGCTGTTAGGAAAGTGGGAATCGAGAATTCCTCTATCCAGGGAAAGAAGAGGACCGCCTGTGAAGACCTGGAGGCGATGGCCTCAAAGCGGGGGAAGAAATCTTCGTCAGAGGGTCCGGCGCCGGAGGGTGCCCCGGCCGCATTGCGCCCCCAAGTGGGACAGCTCTCCACCGAGCCGTAAGTAAAGAGAGGGGTTTTAAAATGAGAGACATCCCTGTTTTATTTCTGAGGAAGATAACCGGAGTGTTACCTTGTAGTTCGGATCTCAACCCTTCTCAGCAGAGCTCATCTTCAGGGGATCTTCATCCGGAGATGATGGAGAGTGAAACGCCTCCCCCAGCTGTACCGTCTTGCGAGGCAGGCGACCCCAAGGTGTCGTCTCGGAGGATTTCTCCAAATCCGGACCTCGAAAAAGGTCTTCGAACTAGTCCGGCACCTTCCGGTGCACGGTCGGAGGAGCTGAAGGATCTGCTTGGGCGAGCGTCTATCTCAGAAGAAGACCGTGTGTTGATGAACACGGTGATTAGAATGATTTCATCCGCGGAAAGCGGATTGTACGAGGCCGCCAGGAGTTTACTGATAGGTTTTGAGGTACGCGAAAAGATGTACCTTTTGACAGAGCCGCATATATAAAATGCACCCTGTATAGACAGTAGCCCCTCAGACTCTTTGTGTTGTCAAAAATGACGGCACAGAGAGGATCATAATCCCAGGTATAATATGTCGCCTTTCCTATGTAGGTGGCGAGGTGTTCGGTGGCTAGCCGGACTGATGAATTTACCGAGCTAAAGTGGCAACTTGACGTGGCAGATGCCGACATCGCGCTTGTAAATGAGCGGTTGGACGAGGCACAAGGTATGTAATGTCTCCAAAGACATCTGGTAAGAGGAGCTTGATGCTCGTACCTTATAACATGTGTGCTTAATGCAGATGGTGCCGCTGCTGTGGAGAATCTTCGGGCGGATTTTGCCCGAGCCAAGGAGCAAGCGAGGAAAAGCGATGCGGCTGCCGTGAAGGCGGCTGAAGAGCTAAAAGCCGAACAGGCTGCTCACTGCTAGAGCAAGAAAGAAATGGCCGAGATGGCTATAAAATTGAAGGATCCTACCGACCGTTGTAAGCTTCTTGAAAAATAAGATGGGGTGGAACAGAAGGACCTAGAAAAGGTCACTGCCGAGGCCAAGGACACTCGCTCTGCAATGAGAGCTATGAAGGAGGAGCTACGTCAGGCCAGAGACATCACGGCTGGAAAGCCCTATATGATGCGGATGAAGTTCGGGGATCCTAAGTATGCTCCGTTAGACCGGAAGTGGAGTGCGGCGAACACTTGTCTGGATTTGGCGGCGAGTGCCACGGACGCGACTGAACAATTCCGGGGTCTAGATGACCATGAATTGGAAGAACTTTTTTGGTTGCAGTTCCACAATCCAGAGGGTCTTAATGTGAAAAGAATCCTTGAAACGGGTCCCTACTGCACGTCTGCGCCTGTGTCTCCGTTGTGCTGTATCCTGGACGGGTGTAGCATGGTGTTCGTCTGCAAAAGAGAGGAACTTAGTGGAAAACAATCGTGCGAGAAATCTATGTTAAAATAAACAAAGTATAATACAGAAAATGGGTAGAATTGAGCTTTATTGTCTCCTGGTGTAAACGCGCGGAGCCCCTTGTACAGGGTTATGCGGCTATTAAGCCTTTGTATGTTTACGCCGGACTCGTCGAGCCATGTCCAGGGTCTTTAACGACCTGTTTAGTTGCTCTAACTAGTAAAAGCTGGATTAGTGTGCAGCTGTCAAGGCAGCCGCACCATCGTGCGCACTCGGGGAACACTTGAAATTTCCCTTTAATGAGATGATGCCTCATGGACCGGGCATTTTGAGTGTAAGGGATGCATAATGTGGTATTGCACTAAAGCGGGCGAAAGCTTCGCGTCCCAGTAGTGCTTGATAGCTACTTATGAATGGGGTGATAAGGAAGGTTAGCTTTTCGCTTCGGAAGTTGTCGGGGGAGCGGAACATAACTTCTAACGAGAGGGAACCCATACAATGGGTATCAGGGCCTGGCCTGACCCCTTGAAAGGAAGTGTTGCCATGGCGAATTATTGCTGGGTTTAACCCCATTTTGTGGATTGTATCCTGATATAGCAGGTTTAGGTCACTGCCACCGTCCATTAGGACTTGTGTAAAGTGAAGTCCGTCAATTATCGGATCTAAGACCAAGGCAGTCCAGCCTGCATTCCGGATACCTCTAGAGTAATCCTGATGATCGAAGGTGATTGGTTGTAACAACCAGTGGCGGGACTCCTCTGGGACAGGCCGTATGGCGTGTATCTCCATAGGCGCCACTCTGTTTTTCCCTTTTGTCACATGAAGTGAATTTACTGTTTTGACTTCTTGTGGGAACTTCTTTTGTTCTCCGGTGTTATGCTTGTGGGGTTCGTCGTCATCCTCACTTGGTATGTCGAGCCCCTTGTGTTCGGCGTTGAGTTTGCCGGATTGCTTGAAGACCCAACAATCTCTATGGGTGTGGTTTGCAGGCCTCCCGGGAGTACTGTCGATTTGACATAACTTGTCCAAGATTTTGTTGAGGTTAGATAGCTCATCCCTATTATATTTGGGGGCAGCTTTTTCTGATTCTGCAGAGAGCTTTTGAATCCGGCGTTGACTGCCGTGCTCTTCGGGCTGTTATGCTTGAACCGGCGCCGTTCCTTGCTACGGCGCGGTTTCCCGTTTCCATCTCTTACTTCGGATGTACTTTGGTTGCTGGTGCTGCTTCTTGCCAACCAGCTCTCCTCTCCTGCGCAAAAGCAGGTCATGAGGCTTGTCAATGCGGCCATTGTTCTTGGCTTTTCTTGGCTGAGGTGTCTGGCGAGCCATTCGTCTCGAACGCTATGTTTGAAAGCTGCTAAGGCTTCGGCGTCCGGACAGTCGACTATCTGATTCATTTTAGTAAGAAATCTGTTCCAGAGTTTCCGGGCTGACTCTCCGGGTTGTTGAGTTATATGGCTTAGATCGTCTGCATCCGGAGGTCGGACATAGGTCCCTTGAAAATTTGCCCGAAAAGCATCCTCGAGCTCTTCCCAACTTCCTATGGTGTTTTCGGGAAGGCTTTTACGCCAGTGCCGGACTGGCCCTTTGAGCTTGAGGGGTAAGTATTTTATGGCGTGGAGGTCATCTCCTCTAGCCATGTGTATGTGGAGGATATAATCCTCAATCCAGACTCCAGGGTCTGTTGTTCAGTCGTATGCCTCTATGCTTACGGGCTTGAATCCCGCTGGAAATTCATGGTCCAACACCTCATTGGTGAAACATAGGGTAAGTCGAGTATGTCGGTTAAATCATCGACTGTGGCTACGAAGTGGGTGGTGGGTGGGTTTCCAATTTCTTCATCATCTGCATCCCAACCTTGCTGACCATAGTCTGGCTAGGGTTCTCCTGATAAAGAGAGAGACTTTAGTGAATTCAGGATGTCGCCAAAGGGCGAGTGCTGAAAGATGTCTGCGGCGGTGAACTCCATGATCGGAGCCCAACTGGGTTCGATTGGAAGGGGTGCGGAAGATTCGGAGTCCGGAACGGAGTCCGGCACCTTGGAGTCACGAGCTTCACAAAGGACAAGGCTGGTATTCGGCTCGACCGCCATAGAGATTGCAGCCCCCGAGGCGGTGTCCAACCATACATCCCCGATTGGCGCAGTCGGCTCCGAGCTAAGGGTCGGAGCGGACACCTGAGCATCCTTCTGGGCACTGTCCGGCGGCAGAGCTAGATCATGCCCATCGTGATAGTGTGGCACGCTCGGCTGTGGCTCGAATCCGTCGAAGATCAAGTCTCCGCGGATGTTAACCATGTAGTTCAAACTTCTAAATCTGACCTGATGGCCAGGGGCGTAGCTTTCGATCTGCTACAGATGGCCAAGCGAATTGGCCCGCAGTGCAAAGCCGCCGAATACAAAGATCTATCTGGGTAGAAAGGTCTCGCCCTGGACCGCATCGTTGTTTATGATCGGAGAAGCCATCGGGCCTAAAGGTGACGACATAGAGGAACTCTCAATGAAAGCACCAATGTCGGTGTCAAAACCGGTGGATCTCGGGTAGGGGGTCCCGAACTGTGCGTCTAGGCGGATGGTAACAGGAGACAAGGGACACGATGTTTTTACCCAGGTTCGGGCCCTCTCAATGAAGGTAAAACCCTACTCCTGCTTGATTAATATTGATGATATGGTTAGTACAAGAGTTGATCTACCACGAGATTAGAGAGGCTAAACCCTAGAAGCTAGCCTATGGTATGATTGTTGTTCGTCCTACGGACTAAACATCTCCGGTTTATATAGACACCGGAGAGGGCTAGAGTTACACAGAGTTGGTTACAATGGGAGGAGATCTACATATCGTATCGCCAAGCTTGCCTTCCACGCCAAGGAAAGTCCTATCCGGACACGGGACGAAGTCTTCAATCTTGTATCTTCATAGTCCGGGAGTCCGGCCAAAGGTCATAGTCCGTCCATCCGGACACCCCCTAATCTGTGATTCCCTCACCTAGGTTTGGGGCTCTCCGGAGAGATAATACCCTTAGTCCTGTCGAGTGTAGTTTTATGTTCGATAATACAATGTCGCTCCTAGAGCTGTATGAGAGGGGAAGGGAGCTGGCAAAGGCTTAGGCCGCACCTTCTCCCCGAGGTTGCTGTTGGGTGGCTAGTTCTGAGCTTGCTTGCTCCTATTCTCTACGTATCACCTATGTGCCTCTCTTGTATACGTGTGGGCTCCTAGGGGGCTTTATAGACCAACCCCCGTAGGGGTACAATGGTAACACTGCGAGTCAGTGCATCCGGGTTGTCGGCGTCCGGGTACCCGGACTGGGTCTGGCTGGGGGCCTGTGGTTCACCGGGTTCCCCTAGGTGCGGGCCCTGCATGCCTAGGGGAACTGTGCGCCTTCTTGTCGACCGTCAGGATGAGTCCGAGTCGAGTCGTGTACAGTGGCACCCTGTCAGGTCGCCGCTTGCTGTCGTCAGCGGCGAGGGCGGGGGCACTGTAGCCACGCCAGCCCTGGTCAGCGGGTAGGTGAGGGGCACTGTTGCCTTGCTCCGGCTGACCATAGGCATGGGCGGGGCACTATTGCCTCGGTCATCGGTGATTGAAGTCTCGTCCCATCGTACGGCCTGGATGGGACAGGAGCTGACCCGTGGCTGGATTGTGGAGCACACCACGTGTGGAGCTAGCTTGTGGGGAAGCCTTGGTCATGCTGGGTTCGGCTGGCTCACGTCGGTTGTTGGGACTGAGTCGACGTGTCTTGCCGGGTTGGAGATCTTGGTTGGGTCGCGGGGTTTGGCCGGATCGAGCGACCCGGCCAGGCGCGTGCCGGCTCGAGGGGCGGTGCTGGCCCCATTGTTTTTAAAATGATCCGGGTTCCGTTGCCTGCCCGGGGTTCATCCCCCCGATAGTAGTCCCCGAAGCTGTGAAGGCAATCCCTCGATCTTCTTGCGGGCGCCATGTGGTGCCCGAGAGTCGGAGGGGCCTGACGAGCCACACGCGCGACGGGACTGGGCGACGAGATGGGGCCCGCCGCCACGCTCCCTTGGCCCATGTGCTCGGATTTATTGCGGTGTCCGGGGGCCGGTTGCCCTTCCCCAGACAGTTACTGCGTGTGTACGTGCACACTTATTGCGAGGTAGTATGAAGGGCGCGTGCAGACGATCCCACTCCCCCATGTTCGAACTGAGGGTTATAAATAGGGGAGCAGGGGCGACGGACATCATTCTCGCTCGCACCCTCCTGCCCCTTGCTCTCGCCCCGCTCTCGGCAACCGACGCACTGCGGTGCCTGCTACTCGAGCGGTACTTATCCGTCATCCACTCTCTCTCTTCTTCCTTCTTCCATGGCTCTGTCATCGGGATCTTGGATGAGCTCCAATGTCAATGATGAGGACATCGCCCATCTCCGAGCATCATGGCGCCTGCCGCAGGAGACGGATGTAGCCGTTCGTATGCCGCACGGCGAGCAGAGGCCGCAGCTGGAGGAGTCGGAGCGCGTGGTCTTCCTCACGCACTTCGAGCGCGGTTTCGGGCTGCCAGTGAGCACCTTCTTCCGCACTTTTCTGGAGTTCTTCGGACTTCAGCCGCATCACCTTGGCGCCAGCACCATCGTCCAGTTGTCCGGCTTCGTCACCCTCTGCAAGGGGTACCTGGGGGTCGAGCCCACGATCAATCTCTGGGCGCGCTTCTTCTCCCTGAAGCAGCACGGCCCGTCGGTCGGGGAGTTCGCCGACTGCGGGGCCGCAGTCATCTCGAAGCGGTCGGGGGCGAACTTCCCCAAGATCCCGCTGGAAGATTCTGCCATGAAATGGAAGAACTCGTTCTTCTACGTCCGCAACCTGGGTGCAGACCTCATTAACCTTCCGCCCTTCGCCATCGCGCCACTGTGGGCGAAGGTGAACTAGGGCTACTCGCTCAGGCGCCCGTCGCAAGAGATCCTCAATCTCTGCGAGCGGGTGACGGTGATGAGGACGCGGAAGGGGCTCTCCAGCAATGACCTCACCACCGCGTTCATTATGCGCCGGGTCCTCCCGCTGCTGAGGCGCTCCTGCCTCATCGGCGAGATGGTGGGCCTTCAAGATCCCAACCGCATGGGGTCGGCGCGGCTGACAGCGGAGCAGATCGCGCGACGTGTGAACGACATCTCCAAGGCCAACCTTGGTGAGGACTTGTGTTTCGTCAAGGTCTCGTACAAGCGACTCGAACCCGGCGTCGTAGGTGAGTGTCTGGTCGCCTTACTTTGCTGCTGTGCACCTCCTTGTCCGTCCTGACGCAACGCGGAAGGTGCTCTTGAACGCGAGCTGACATCCTTACGCCCGGGCTCCATCGCAGGTGGCGCCAGTGGCGCTAGGGGGGCCCGCGGCACGTGGCGGGTAGGAGGAAGCCGAGGCCGACGCCGGCGTGGGGCGTCGCGCGGGTAAGTCTTTTATTTTTCTTCATGGATTTGAGTTGTTTACCGCGGTTCGGTACGGGCGATGCTGACGCCATTTGTTGCGGTGACGCGGGCGGAGTCGGTTCGTTGCGTGGGGCAGCGCCGAGCCGCCCGAACGGGAAGGACAGCGTCGCGCCGCGGCCCTGGGCCCTGAAGCGCACGGCGGACCCGGTCGAGGCCGGGAAGCCGGCCAAGAGGAGGAACAGAGGGAGGCTAACTCCGGTCCCGGTCTTGACGGGGTAAGTTTTATCTTCTGCACGCATCCGGGCCTGCCGAGACGGCCTTGTTTCTTTTTGTTCATTATGTCTTCTTCTTCAGGTCGCCAATTGCCTTGGCGAGGGCGGTGGTGGAGGCCGCGGCCGCCGAAGGGACCGCGTTCCGCAGGAGCTGGTCCGACCATGTCGACCAGGACAAGGTGGAGGGGTAGGCCGACTCGGACCTCGGCTTGGACCCGAACGACGCCGAGGGCTTGCCCGGGCGCGAAAGGAACAGGGTCGAGGCAGAGCTGGAGGCGGCATCGGTCCGCGCTTGACCGACGCAGCGGCGGCATGGGCGTGAGCCGGCGCGGAGCCGGCCTAGCGCGAGATGCCGGAGGGCAAAGTGGTGGCGGCGATGGTCTTCGGGCCGTCGTCGGTGAGGGAGCACAGCCGCAAAGGTCGGGCTGAGGTGGTAGTCCTCGACCAGGAGGTCGTGGACGCGGAGGATGATACCCCGCCGCGGGTCGACTTCGTCGAGCAAGCGAGGGCTGATGGCGGTGTAGGAGGCGCCGTCTTGGAGGAGGTGCTGCAGATGGCGGCGCGCGAGGCACCGTTGGTGTTGGAGGAGGAACCGCGAGGCGCCGTCGGGCCGGAGGCGGCGGCACAAGGGGCCCCGACGTCCGGGTCGCAGACGGCGCCGGAGCGGGCGTTGGAGGAGGTGTCGTGTCACACCCTGATTTTCATGCCACAACACTTAAGCTATTAAATCATGATAAAGTGTGGTTTGACAAAAACTTTTGCATTATTTGGCTTTTTATTTGAGTTGGTTTTCTCTCTATGATTTTCAAGTGCTCTTTAAAAATCAACACAACTCCACCTTCTATACTTCATCCCCTTGCTCCAAACTTTTGCCCGAATGATCATGCTATGTGTATAGTACAATATAGAATTTTCTTACAAAAATAATTTGGCCAAAAAGTATTTTCTAAATTTAGTTTTCCAAAAACCCCTAAATTGAGGATTGTACTGCAAGTACTTGATTTGGGCTATGAAAAATATTTCAAAGAGTATATTTGAACCCTATTAAATATAGGACTCCCAAAAACCACTAAAATATAATTTTTAAAAGTTATTTTCCTATTTCATTTAAAGGCTTTTTCTTTAGGCCAGAAATGGTCTTTAATAGGTTAAAATTATTTGAATGATTTAAAAATGTTTGTGAAAAATTAGGAAAATTTAGTGGACATATATTGTCCATATATAAGAGTTTCAACACATGGTCAAGTTCAAAATATTGGTCAAACCCCTCAGAAACCCTTTTTGGATATTTCAAGCTTTTGAAATATTTACAAAGGAAATATTCTCTAAAAATTCCAAGAAAATTCTAGCATGTCACATATGACATATTGGATGATCTTGCCAAGCTTCATGTCTTGGAGAACAACATAACATCAACAAATCTCCTCAAAACCATCCCTGACCATTTTGAAGTTTGAGCAACTCTACATTGCCAAACATGTCCAAATGTTCTCAAACTTGGTGCACATGCTCCAATGGTCTAATTATGTATCTAGACCAAATGGCACAAGTTGGAGAAAATGATATCTTGATCAAGTGCCTCAAAACCCTCTCTGTCTAGAATCATATTTGAACAACTTTACATTGTCAACTTTTTTATTTTGCTCTCATCCTTTGTGGGCATGCTCTAAACCACAAATGATGACACTGCACCAAGTGGTGCATCAAGGAGAATAGTTTTGCATGTCTAGCTCTTGGAAAACTCATTTATGTTGATTTCTAGGGTTTACAAAAGTTGCATTGGGAACTTTGCCCAAATGGACTCAACCTTGGTGGAACCTATTATTATCTCATGCCATTTGACCCTGTCAAGCCTCATGACAAGGGGAGTTCATCTTGTTGCCCAAACCAGCAACAAACACCTTCTGCCATTTTACTAAAACCCCTGTCTTGACCACTTCCACTCTTCTCCATGGCCTCAACTTTTTACCACAACCCCTCCTAGACCTCTTCTACCTCCAGTAGCAATGGATGCATCTCAGATCAATAATTGAGGGGTGAAACCACCTCTTTTACCTCTCTGGACAGCCCTTGCACCCCTCTTCCTCACCTCCCTCCTCACTCCAATGTACACCCAAGGCATCCAAGGCTTTCCCCTCATTCTTTAATCCTCCCTAGAGCTAGCATACATGCTTGGCCGTGCCCACTTTGCCAAAAAATGGCATGCCGGCCATTTGCACGCTCTGGAGCGCGCTACTGTGCGCTCCCGCACTGTAGACGCCCCCTGCCAACCACCTCCGGCCACCTCGGGACTCCCTAGCACGCCCGACGATGCGCCTCGACGTCCGCAGCACACTAAGCCCTGGTCCTCCTCTTCCTTCTCCCTCCTAAAGCCTCCCTCACACACGCGCCATGGCCGCCCGAGAGCTCCAATGAGCACGCTCACACGCGCGGCGCCTCTGGCCCATCCTGCTCCCTCTCTTCCTTCCCCTAGTCGTGGACCACCTCCACAAATGCCCCGGACACGCTCATTTAAGCCCCCGTGACCCACAGAGACGGAAACAGCCTCGCCGGAGCACTAGTCCACGGTGAACCACGGGCGGGCTATTTATAGGCCTCCCCGTGCCATTCTCTCCTCACCCCTCGCTCTCTGCACCACCCAATCAACCCCTACTCCCCAGTTTGTCTCCAGGAGCACCCGAGCTCGAGATCGGGCTCGAGCTCCGCCGCTTCGGCTCGCCGGAGTTTGCGAGGTACAGGCCTTCCCCGCTCCTCCTCTGCCCCGATCTGAAACCTCCTCCTCCCACTGATCATTTCCCCTCTCTCCCCCGCCTCATTTGCAGCCGGAGTCGACTGGAACGACCACCACCCGACGCTCCTCCGCCGTGCCTCCTCATCGCCAGCGAACCAGACAACTCCGGTGACGTCCACCACCACCACCCGAACGGCGACTCCACGTAGAGTCCAACCGTGCCGTCATCTTGACCCGTCATGCCCTGCATCACCGTCGGTGAGCACGCCGGCCCTCTGGTCGCGAGGTCAGAGATGACAGGCAGGCCCCGCCTGTCATCCTCACCTCTCTCTCGCCCTCTCTCTCTCCCACTAGCAACTGGGCCCCGTCCATCAGGTTTAAAAACCTGGCGCGCCTCTGGGCCTGCTGCACTGTGGCCTTTCAGGCCCAGTGACACAGCGCCAGTTTTCTTTTTCTTTTTCTGTTATATTTGAAATGATTCCACAGGATTAAATATTCATCCAAATGTAATAATTCCAACTCCCAAATTTTTCTAAAAATCCCACCTATTTAATGGTGTAACTTTCATAAATATCCATCAAACTTTTCTGCACTGTTCAAATTTAAATTCAAATTTGAGCATTTATATTCCCATATGAAAATCCATTTATCCTATTCCACCACTCCAAATCCATAACTAGTAAGTTTCCCCTTCTTAGTTTTCACCCTAGTATTTAACAAAAATAAGTGGACATTTTTTTGAGCACTTTGGTTTTTCTGTTTTACTATTGCCTTATTTTCTCGTTATTTTCTTGCGACGATTAGATCCCGTATTAGATGAAGTTGCTGAAGAAGAAGAAGGAGAAGGATTTGAAGAACTTGAAGACCAAGGCAAGCAGCCCTTTGACCATGTCTAAGAAACCCTTTTTATGCATGTCATATGGCACTTTTATTGCTTGCATCGAAGTCATGATAAAATGGTGACCACTTGAGGTGGTTGCCTCCGTTGCTTTTCTCGTTGTCACTTGCATGATGCATGACCCTACCTTTCTATGAGGGTTATGCCGGTGGGGGTAGATAGATGCTAAAGTAGATGCTACATGAAAAGGGACGGGTATATGCATGGTGAAGGAGACAAAGTATTTTCAAAAGACTTTTCGAAAACCCCGTCGGGTGCCACTTATGCCCAAGGGAGATGGTGAGATGGGTAACCATTTGATGACGAAGTGGTGTACCGAGGCAGGTGTGTGTGTTGTTTTCGAAAACGGATTAGATTCAAGATTTGTCGACTATCCCAACCTTACATGCGCAACCACTCTACCCTTGTATGGGAAAGGGCATTATTGATTTCCTAGGCCAATACTAGCTTGGAGCCCGCATTACAAGTGATGAGGGAGAGTTGGTGCTCTCTCTCGGGACGGGGTCGTGCCAGGTAGGGCGGCCATGACTGTTTTCACAGGGCACCGGATACACCGTTGTGTCCCCTCTCGGATGTTACGATCTGGAGTGAGTCTCGTATGATGTACATCATGAGGATATGGAATAACGAGTGGACTCCTTGTTAGTGTCGTCTAGGTAAAGACAGTGATCGGGTGCTTACCCCGGGTACTTGAGGTACCGCGGGTCGTGGATGACACGGAAGTTCCCCGGATCTTGTGGGTAAAGTGTGCAACCTCTGCAGAGTGTAAAACTATTCGAATAGCCGTTTTCACGGTCAAGGACAGTTGGGCGGTGCTGCTTAAACTACGTCCAGAGGTTTTCAAACCACGTGTGTGTGTGATGATAAGGCTATTTGGGTTAAGTCAGATGGCTTGACACAATGATCAAGTTGGATTGGTGTCCAACTCCGCTTATGTTACAAGGATATCTGTTTTCTCATGATGCATGCTTTACAGGTTGATAGATCATGTCATCGCACTCAAAACTAGCTTTCTGCAAATTACGTACTTAGTGCTGTATCACTGCATTATTGTGCCTTGTTCCAATCATGGGTTGCTTGCGAGTACATTCAAAGTACTCATTGGCTTGCCACTGGTTATTTAATTGGCCAGGCATGGAAGGACAGGAGTTCGAAGAAGAGTTCTTTGGAGAAAAACATGCGAACTAGGACGTTTCCCAGTCAGAATGCCTGTAGGGTTAAGGCAGATGGCTTGCGTTCTACTTATTGACGAAGATTTCCGTTGCTTAAGCTTATTTGGTATTCAACCCCTGTGGCCTTATCTATGTAAGACTTGACCATAATGGTCATAATTTGTGTAATATGGTATGTATGGATGTAAGACTCTTGTTATTCAGCTTCTGTGTGTTTAGTGAGCATTGATCTCTGGGATCACTATACACGTGCATTCGGTGATCACGACTTATGAGTCGGGGTCCCCAGAGAGCTGGTATCAGAGCCATCCTGACCGTAGGAAGCCTTAGTTAGCATGGACGTTAGTTAGCTTGAGACCATCTAAACTTCTCTTCTTTTCTAAAGCTTACCCAACCCAAAATATATTTCCCTTATTGACCTCTCCCATTCAACCTTTGTAGATGGTCGTCGCCACCTTGAGACTCCTTACGACAGGATTTCCATCACTCCTAAGAGATTGCCTCCAACAATGCCACTATCCCTTGCTGCCCATATACACCCTGCACGAACTAGAAAATGATGTGTTCGAGAAGGAGTTCTACGCCAAGGTTTTTGTGCCGACCAAGACCTCACCTCAGGGGTGGTTCTTCATTGGACCACCTATGCCAACAAGAGACCTAGCCATTCAGCAAGTGGCATACGAAGCTCTCCTCCGTCTTCGAGACCTCCTTCTAGAAATGAAAGAAGAACATGCCACCCGCTACTTGCCTGGCAAGAGCGGATTTGGAGCTCCAACTCAGTTGATGATTTCCCCAGAAGACGAGGATCCAACCCTCAAGTACCAGATCCGTTTCATCAACGCAGGAGACTACCTTCTACGCCACCTTACCGAAGCATTTCTCAAGGCTCGCCAAGATCTCCCTTCACTTCTGCACCTCCACTGCCTCGAGAAGAAGAAGGTGGTCGAGCAAGAACAACAAATCACTACCCTAGAAGCCCACATTTCTAATCAGGAGCAACAAATCAAGGAACTTCAGAAAGCTCGCAACCAAACCCCATGTAGAAGGCATAGGAATAGATTTCCATATCCACCTCGTAGAGGATCATCATCAGGCCCCCGATGACAATACCCAAGACTGAATAGCAACCCTTTTGCTTTCGTCACATGTCACGGGTGTGGTGAACTCGGGCATATTAATAGGATGTGTCCCAACAAGCAACCGACTATCGTATGTCCATTGGCACCCAGGAGAACCTAGAAGCTGAAGACCGAACGCCTTTCTCTCAAAGTGCTGAAGCAAGCACGACTACCGAATCCGAGGACCCCTAGGGTAGGATGAGTCGTGTACCCCCTATGCGCAGTCGAGTCCATATGATGGTTCAAATGAAACCATGTTGAGTGTTGCTTGTTCTTATCTGTTTGTGTTTTGATATGAGTTGCACTTTTGCCATAGGTAGCATGTATGCAAGTATATCACCTATCTTATCTTAATGAAATTGTGTGTGGTCTTTTGGCACTTGTTTGTTTGCACCTGCACTATAGAACCCCCTTTAGGCATCCCATCTATACTACTTTTCCCTCTCATCCCTCTCTCCTCAACTGAAGACCGGCAAGACAAGGTACACCAAGGATTCTACTTCGGTGACCAACTAGCACTGGAGATTTTTGCTGCAGCCTCCTCGACCAAGAGCAGCCTAGTAGAGTTATGTTTACCTCTCAAGATTAGAAACCCATCCCTAGGCCCTTTGAGACTTCATGAGATAAACTAGCTCGAATCCCTAATCAAGTGCTTAACCCACAAGATTGCAAGAGAACCAGTTAAGCCTCCGTAGCCTTGCACTGGTTCATTATGGAACTAGTGGACATAGTGAACGAGCACATTATCATCCTAAGATAGCACCAGAACTGACAATGCCATAGGGTATACGTATTCGGGGATATTGAAATAGGACAAATGACTTGATGAGTTTATATCAGAGACCATGAGGAATTATCCGAGACTTCTTGGTGGATTATGAGGTTTTCATGTTAGTTGATGAACTTGGTGGGATCATGTTAATAGAGTAGCATAGCATTCATCACCCGTGGAGTAAACTGGATTTTGTAGGACAATTATGATTGCATGATGAAATTCTTGAAGGTATAAGGATTTGACTTAGCCAGGAGATATTGATAGAAGATAGCTGACCATGATACTTGGAGTAAATAGGTGAACCTAATGGAGTCTAGATGCTGAGTAAGTCTACATGGTTCGGATTAAATTAGATTTATACTGATGATCTCAATTAAGATACCATGTTTCTCGGTGGATAATAAACTAGGAGATTCGATTAATTGTCGGAGTTGATTTAGGGATCTATATAAGCTTGAGGTTGGAAGTTACTTGACCCCGAAGATGGGAATTGGTGGACTGACTATAGTAAATATAGCTCTTTCAAGTATTTGGGGATTATAGGACATTAGATATCGTGTGGAACACCATGGACCTTGGATTTGTAGAATTAATGGATTAGGTAGTTGGTGATGGAAGTTAATGGACTGTTGGGGTTGATTCATAGGAAGGAAACAAGATCTTGGAGTGGCATACGACGTGTTTCCTTGGGATAGAGATGCACTATCTTGAACCTAGGAAGAATAAGTTGAGCACCTGGATTGTCATGTTTAATTCAAGCTTGGAAGCTGGTATGCTCTACCCATGGATTTTTGCATAGAGATAGCCATACATAAGAGTTTGGGGATAGTTCACATGTAAGATTTTGTTAGGCCTCTTCTCAGGAGCCATGAGGATATAAATAGCATGAGTAATGATTGAAGTTGGTCTATACGAGAGGATGCTTTTAGTGTATAAGGTTATTCATTTGGAGTACTAGATAGAGCTATTGGCATCTCAGGAACTATGCTTAAGGATAAGAAGATAAACGTTCACCCGCACACTAGAACCCTTGAAACTCTTAAGCCCCACCAAACCACAACATGGTTGGATAAGGACCATAGGATTTGGACCTAGGACGAGAAGACTTTGGCTGATACTCAACCGTGACCACCATCAATGCCACATCCCACTTTATGTACCCCATGAACAAGTCTTCATGGAATACTTAGACAGGTTGGTTGTCATCTATATTCAGTAACCTACTAGACTACCCGAAGATGGAAGAAGGGTCGTTCAGCTGGTTAAGGAACATCTGAAGACCACCATGTCAAGGAGGAAGAACTGTACCAACCCCGACCCTCAAGAAGTGAACTTCCTCGTCGAAGACCGTACATATCTGCAAACAACTCCTCTCACAGGAACCAAGCATTTCCAAAAGGAAGCTCACACCAAGATTTACCGGCCCCTCCGAGATCATTCCAAGATGAAGGGCAGACAACTACCAGCTAGAGTCACCACCTGAGTTACCCACTGTGCGCAATGTTTTCCACATAACACAACTCCAGAAGTGGTTCCGAGCTAGCCCGATCACTAACAAGGACGACGATCGTCGAGCCATCGACCCCTAGCCCAACCTGACCTACCACAAACCACCCATTGACGACCTGGGTCAAGCAGAACATTATACACGAAGCTACACCATCAAGTGCTTCAAGGTTCAATGGAGCACCACTCGAAAGCAGAAGCAGTATGAGGACATGAAGACTACCACAAACCTAAGTTTCCGTATTCCCTTCCGCACCTAGTTCGGGAATCTCGGGGACGAGATTCTTGTAAGGGGGGTAGGTCTGTATCTCCCTGATTTTCATGCCACAACACTTAAGCTATTAAATCATGATAAAGTGTGGTTTGACAAAAACTTTTGCATTATTTGGCTTTTTATTTGAGTTGGTTTTCTCTCTATGATTTTCAAGTGCTCTTTAAAAATCAACACAACTCCACCTTCTATACTTCATCCCCTTGCCCCAATGATCATGCCATGTGTCTAGTACAATATAGAATTTTCTTACAAAAATAATTTGGCCAAAAAGTATTTTCTAAATTTAGTTTTCGAAAACCCCCTAAATTGAGGTTTGTACTGCAAGTACTTGATTTGGGGTATGAAAAATCTTTCAAAGAGTATATTTGAATCCTATTCGATATAGGACTCCCCAAAACCACTAAATATAATTTTGAAAGTTATTTTCCTATTTTATTTAAAGGCTTTTTCGTTAGGCCAGAAATGATCTTTAATAGGTTAAAATTATTTGAATGATTTAAAAATATTTGTGAAAATTGAGGGAAACTCATATAAGAGTTTCAACACATGGTCATGTTCAAAATGTTGGTCAAACCCCTTAGAAACCCTTTCTGGATATTTCAAGCTTTTGAAATATTTACAAAGGAAATATTCTCTAAAAATTCCAAGAAAATTCTATCATGTCACATATGACATATTGGATGATCTTGCCAAACTTCATGTCTTGGAGAACAACATAACATCAACAAATCTCCTCAAAACCATCCCTGACCATTTTGAAGTTTGAGCAACTCTACATTGCCAAACATGTCCAAATGTTCTCAAACTTGGTGCACATGCTCCAATGGTCTAATTATGTATCTAGACCAAATGGCACAAGTTGGAGAAAATGATATCTTGATTAAGTGCCTCAAAACCCTCTCTGTCCAGAATCAAATTTGAACAACTTTACATTGTCAACTTTCTTATTTTTCTCTCAACCTTTGTGGGCATGCTCTAAACCCCAAATTATGACACTGCACCAAGTGGTTCATCAAGGAGAATAGTTTTGCATGTCTAGATCTTGGAAAACTCATTTATGTTGATTTCTAGGGCTTACAAAAGTTGCATTGGCAACTTTGCCCAAATGGACTCAACCTTGGTGGAACCTATTATTATCTCATGCCATTTGACCCTGTCAAGCCTCATGACAAGGGGAGTTCATCTTGTTGCCCAAACCAGCAAGAAACACCTTCTGCCATTTTACTAAAACCCCTGTCTTGACCACTTCCACTCTTCTCCATGGCCTCAACTTTTTACCACTGCCCCTCCTAGACCTCTTCTACCTCAAATAGCAATGGATGCATCTCAGATCAATAATTGAGTGGTCAAACCACCTCTTTTACCTCTCTAGATAGCCCTTGCACCCCTCTTCCTCAGCTCCCTCCTCACTCCAGTGGACACCCAAGGCATCCAAGGCTTTCCCCTCATTATTTAATCCTCCCTAGAGCTACCACTCATGCTTGGTCGTGCCCACTTTGCCAAAAAACGGCATGCCGACCATTTGCACGCTCTGGAGCGCGTTACAGTGTGCTCCCGCACTGTAGACGCCCCCTGCCAACCACCTCCGGCCACCTCGGGACTCCATAGCACACCCGACGATGCGCCTCGGCGTCCGCAGCACGCTAAGCCCTGGTCCCCCTCTTCCTTCTCCCTCATACTGCCTCCCTCACACGTGCGCCATGGCCGCCCGAGAGCTCCAATGAGCACGCTCACACGCGTGGCGCCTCTGGCTCCTCCTGCTCCCTTTCTTCCTTCCCCTGGTCGTGGTCCACCTCCACAAACGCCCCGAACACGCTCATTTGAGCCCCCGTGACCCACAGCGATGGCAACAGCCTCGCCGGAGCACTAGTCCACGGTGAACCACGGGCGGGCTATTTATAGGACTCCCCGTGCCATTCTCTCCTCACCCCTCGCTCTCTGCACCACCCAATCCACCCCCTACTCCCCAGTTCGTCTCCAGGAGCACCCAAGCTCGAGATCGGGCTCGAGCTCCGCCGCTTTGGCTCACCGGAGTTTGCGAGGTACAGACCTTCCCCGCTCCTCCTCTGCCCCGATCTGAAACCTCCTCCTCCCACTGATCATTTCCCCTCTCTCCCCCGCCTCATTTGCAGCCGGAGTCGACCGGAACGACCACCACCCGACGCTCCTCCGCCGTGCCTCCTCATCGCCGGCGAACCAGGCTACTCCGGTGACGGCCACCACCACCACCCGAACGGCGACTCCACGTAGAGTCCAACTGGGCCGTCATCTCTACACGCCGTGCCCTGCATCGCCGCCGGTGAGCATGCCGTCCCTCTGGTCGCGAGGTCACAGATGACAGGCGGGCCCCGCCTGTCATCCTCACCTCTCTCTCTCTCTCTCCCTCTCTCTCCCACTGGAAACTGGGCCCCGTCCATCAGGTTTAAAAACCTGGTGCGCGCGCCGCTCGGCTCGCCTGGGCTAAATCTCCTCTGGGCCTGTTGCACTGTTGCCTTTCAGGCCCAATGACACAGCGCCAGTTTTCTTTTTCTTTTTCTGTTATATTTCAAATACTTCCACATGATTAAATATTCATCCAAATGTAATAATTCCAACTCCCATATTTTTCTAAAAATCCCACCTATATAATGGTGTAACTTTCATAAATATCCATCAAACTTTTCTGCACTGTTCAAATTTAAATTCAAATTTGAGCATTTATATTCCCATATGAAAATCCATTTTTCCTATTCCACCACTCCAAATCCATAACTAGTAATTTTCCCCTTCTTAGTTTTCACCCTAGTATTTAACAAAAATAAGTTGACATTTTTCTTAGCACTTTGGTTTTTCTGTTTTACTATTGCCTTATTTTCTCGTTATTTTCTTGCGAGGATTAGATCCCATATTAGAGGAAGATGCTGAAGAAGAAGAAGTAGAAGGATTTGAAGAACTTGAAGACCAAGGCAAGCAGCCATTTGACCATCTCTAAGAAACCCTTTTTATGCATGTCATATGGCACTTTTATTGCTTGCATCGAAGTCATGATAAAATGGTGACCACTTGAGGTGGTTGCCTCCGTTGCTTTTCTCGTTGTCACTTGCATGATGCATGACCCTACCTTTCTATGAGGGTTATGCCGGTGGGGGTAGATAGGATGCTAAAGTAGATGCTACGCAAAAAGGGATGGGTATATCCATGGTGAAGGAGACAAAGTATTTTCAAAAGACTTTTCGAAAACCCCGTCGGGTGCCACTTATGCCCGAGGGAGATGATGAGATGGGTAACCATTTGATGACGAAGTGGTGTACCGAGGCAAGTGTGTGTGTTGTTTTTGAAAACGGATTAGATTTAAGATTTTTCGGCTGTACATGCGCAACCACTCTACCCTTGTATGGGAAAGGGCATTATTGATTACCTAGGCCGATACTAGCTTGGAGCCCGCATTACTAGTGACGGGGGAGAGTTGGTACTCTCTCTCGGGACGGGGTCGTGCCAGGTAGGGCAGCCATGACTGTTTTCACAGGGCACCGGATACACCGTTGTGTCCCCTCCCTGATGTTACGATCTCGAGTGAGTCTCGTATGATGTACATCATGAGGATATGGAACAACGAGTGGACTCCTTGTTAGTGTCGTCTAGGGAAAGATAGTGATTGGGTGCTTACCCCGGGTACTTGAGGTACCGCGGGTCGTGGATGACACAGAAGTTCCCCGGATGTTGTGGGTAAACTGTGCAACCTCTGCAGAGTGTCAAACTATTCAAATAGATGTGTCCATGGTCAAGGACAGTTGGGCGGTGCTGCTTAAACTACTTCCAGAGTTTTTCAAACCACGTGTGTGTGTGTGTGATGATAAGGCTATTTGGGTTAAGTCAGATGGCTTGACACAATGATCAAGTTGGATTGGTGTCCAACTCCGCTTATGTTATAAGGATATCTGTTCTCTCATGATGTATGCTTTACAGGTTGATAGATCATGACATCGCACTCAAAACTAGCTTTCTGCAAATTACCTACTTAGTGCTGTATCGTTGCATTATTGTGCCTTTTTCCAATCATGGGTTGCTTGCGAGTACATTCAGAGTACTCAATGGCTTGCCACTGGTTATTTAATTGGCCAGGCATGGAAGGACAGGAGTTCAAAGAAGAGTTCTTTGGAGACGAACATGCGAACTAGGTCGTTTCCCAGTCAGAATGCCTGTAGGGTTAAGGCAGATGGCTTGGGTTCTACTTATCGATGAAGATTTCCGCTGCTTAAGCTTATTTGGTATTCAGCCCCTATGGCCTTATCTATGTAAGACTTGACCATAATGGTCATAATTTGTGTAAGACGGTATGTATGGATGTAAGACTCTTGTTATTCAGCTTCTGTGTGTTCAGTGAGCATTGATCTCTGGGGTCAGTGTACACATGCATTCGGTGATCATGACTTATGAGTCGGGGTCCCCACATGCCGGCCGTGTCGGGAGCAGCCAGCGGGGAGCACGCCTTGGTGCTCCAGCACGGAGGGCACCGGGCCGCCGCTCCGTAGCCAGCATGGGGCAGGGGTGCCATGATCTTTGGGCCTCAGAACCAGGAGGAGGAGGCGATGGACGCCGTCAGCCATCGCCTGCGTGGCTGGACGGACCGGCTCGAGGCCTTCACCCAGGCCGAGGTGGAGCGGACGCGCGACCTGGAGCACGCCGTCTTGGTAAGCTTTTTCTTCTTTGTGAATTCTTCTTTGTGAGGGCGCGCTAGCGCACCCACTAGGTGTAGCCCCCGAGATTCGGGCCAAATACATAGTAGTTGGGTTGAATCTTTGGAGCATTGGCCTTGTTCTGACTTCTGCTCTTTTCAGCAACTCGACGACTACCGGGTCGGCACCTTCAATCGTCTCCTGGGAAAATACCGGGAGCTCAAGGGGCAGCTTGCCGCCAAGGAGGAGGAGCTCCGCGTTGCTGCACGTATCTTCGTGCTCTCTTCTAGTGGGAGCGCGCTAGCACACCCACTGGGTGTAGCACCCGAGATTCGGGCCAACTATGTAACAGTTGGGCCCAATCTTAAGTGTTTGCTTTTCTTGTTTCCTGATCTCTTCTTTTTGCAGCTGAGGTGCTGTCCATGTGTACTCGTCTGCTCCGGGCCGGTCACCACTATGACCGGCTTGTTACCAACTCCGGCTGCCTTGGCGTCGAGGCGACGAAGGCAAGGGCGGAGGCAGCCGCGGCCCGGCGGTCTCTCGACGAGGCAAACCAGCTACATGAGCAGCTGGCGAGTCACAAGAGCCGCCTCGAGGCCGAGGGAGAACTCCTTAAGGAGGAAGCCGCCAAGGCGGTGGAGGCGCGGTAGGCCCTGGTCGAGGCGGACCAGCAGTGTGGCCGGCTGGCCAACTACAAGGGTCGGCTCCAGGCCGAGGTGGATCACCTGCGGGAGCAGGCTAACATAGCTGAGGGGGCCCATCAGGATGAGGTCCGTTGTTGCGAGGCGGCCGAGAAGGCGGCCGATGACAAGGATGCCGAACTGAAGGCGGCCCTTGCCAGGGCGGTTGACCTGGAGAAGGCGCAGCGGGAGCGCGACCTCGCCATTGAATGGGAGCTACGTGGTACGTTGCTTGAAGCGCAGCACCTGGAAGAGTCCTTCTCCAGTAAGTGCATTTCTTTCATTTTGCCGGGTCGGGGTCCCGTCTTTCGTCCTTGTTGTTCTTCTTTGATATGCTTCGCCTTTTGTGTCAGGGGCCTTCCCGGAGACGCAGCGGCTAGCGGAGGAAGCCGTACGTTTTCAGCGCAACCCTACCAGAGTCGTTGGGTCCGGAATGGACCCGCTTGTGGTGTGGACCTTCCCGTAGATCGTCGCCGCTGTTGAGGCCCGCCTGCAGGTCTTGGGGACGTAGATGGAGCGGCTGTCCCAGGCCAGAACCGCGATGATGGCGGCCCTCTGGCCGGACTCCGTCCATCCGCGTAGCTTTACGCGCCTAGTGTGCTGGTTCGAGATGGGGCTGGACCGGCTTGGCGAGTGGCACGTCTCCGCCGCCCGTGCCAGTGCTGAGATGGCGCTCGGATTTGCGCTGTCCTGGCATCCGGACCTATAGCTGGACGCGCTGATGGGCCAGCGGGCCGGCTCGGAGCAGCTGCTGCAGGAGCAAGCCGGCCAGATCGCCTCCTGGGCCAGCTAAATCGCCGAGTTCGCCTTCCACAACGAGTTACATCCGGAGCGGATGGAAGACGGCAGGGTCGTGGATGGCGACGACTACGGCATGCTTCTTCATGATCCGGAGGAGAGCTTGGAGGAGACGGGCGTCTACCACGACGAGGGTGCTGATGAAGACACCGGTGCCTCGCTGGACCCGGAGGTCGCCAGGGGAGAGCTGTCAGCGCCATGACGCGGTGCTGGAGATGCCTGAGACGTTCTTAGTAGAATGTTGTTAAGTAGCAGGTCCACCCACCCACTGTGTTTTTTAGGGTGTAATGAACTCGGGCTGTGGGCCTTGTTAAATATTTATGTGTAAATGTCGTGAGTGTTTTTGCTTTTGCCTTCCGTTTTTCGAACCGTTTTCCCGCGTTTCTCC